>NW_006408543.1:21546876-21559654 GCF_000296735.1 Chrysochloris asiatica | reverse complement strand
AAAAAAAATTAAGAAAAGTTAATGCTTGTGTTCTAAATGAGGGAGGAGCTGCCAAGACCATTGATCCTCATCATTTGCCTTAGCTGGCGGCCATGGCCTTGTATTCAGTCAGTCACTATTTACAGTGCTTCCACTACAAAAAGTTCTGCTGGCGCTGACGGATCAGCACTGCACGGCTAACTGTAAGGCTGGCAGTTCAATCCCACCAGTCACTCCTCAGGTGAAAGACGAGGATTCCTGCTCCCCTATGAATGCACAGTCTTGGAAACCATCCAGGGTCACTATGATTCAGAATTGACTCTATGGCAGTGGGGTTGGTGTCAGTTCCCACTATGAAAATGTCAGACTTGCATTAGGTTCTACTGGACATCAGTTAAGACACAGGACACACATAGAGTGGTTGAATCTCAGAGGAAAACGGCCACTATTTCTATAAAATGACACTTCAAGGTTTCTAGAAGATGGGTTTCAAGGAATTAAACAGCAAGAAATGATCAATTTACTACTTACAAGATATAAATAGGAGAAGAGACTAATATTATGAAGGAAATTTAAATCATACAGAGTTAGTCTTTCAGTCTTTTCTCACTATATACAGTCGAGTATTTCTTTCAGTGAATGCTGTGAGTTGTCAGGTGCCATGGAGTTGGCTTCGACTCATAGTGACCCTAAGGCACAACAGAATAAAATACTGCCCAGTCCTGTACTACCCTCACAACTGTTGTTATACTATAATAATAATTAAAGTTTAAAATTCCACATTTAAGTAAATGATTATAATGTTCTTTGTTATTGTTGTTAAGTGTTGGTTTCTACATATATCAACCCCATATAGGGTTTCCAAGGAGGGGTTGGTGTGTTTGAACCATCAACCTTGAAGTTCAAAACAACCTTGCAGTCTAGTGCTTATCCTACAGTACCATACCAGTACTCTAAATGTTCTTAGATATTAGTATTGTAGGAATTTGGGCACATAAGTAGAGTCAAATGAAAGGCCTGGATTTTTCCTAACAAAATCCACTGAGTCAAGTCGATTCTGACTCAGAGCACAAAGCAGCAGAATTGACCCTTAGTGCTTCTGACACTATAAATCTGTATTGGACCAAACAACCTCATCTTTCTCCCAAGAAGCAGCTAGAGGTTTTGAACCACCAATCTCATGGTTAACACCCCAACACTCAACCCACTGCACAAAGAGCAAAGGAAACCAGAGCTCAAATGTAAAATTCACACCAAAACAAATGATGACCGCCGTATGGCAAAAGAACCCCAAACCAGACCCATACCATCACATTGATTCCAACTCATAGCGACCCTATGGGACACAGTAGAACTGCTCCAGTGGGTTTCCAACACTGATCTTTAAGGAAGCAGACTGCTCTATCTATTTCCTGGGGAGTGGTTGGTGGGTTCTCCAGATGCCTTAACTACTGCATCACCAGGGTTCCTAATGGCAAGAGAAGGGACACACTTTTTAAATATTTCATAAATAGTCCATGAAGAAAGTAAATTATACAAAGTATGGCTATGACAAATGTTGTATGAGACCAGTATTATAAAAAGTCAAGTATTTATCCACAAGAAATACGATCCACATCATAAGTAGATATATGCACACCGATATTCATAGCAGCACTATTTATAATAGCAAAAAGATGGAGACAGCCTAACTGCCCATCAATGGAAGAATGGGTAAACGAACTGTGGCACATACACACAATGGACTATTATGCTATCTTGAAGAATACCAAGGAAGCTGCAAGCCATCTCATAATATGGATGAACCTTGAGGACATTATGCTGAGTGAAATCAGTCAGTCACAAAAGGAGAAATACTGCATAGGACCATTATTGTAAAAGCTTAAGAAAAAGTACACACACTAAAAGGTTAAATAAAAAATAAAAATTTTTTGCTGGTTACCAGGGAGTGGGGTGAGGGGAAGGAGGGGAAGGTGAAGCACAAGGTAGGAAATAGACATAGGATAGTATGGGTGTTGTGAGGGGGTAGGCAATACACAAGAAGAGGGAGGAGAATAGAAGAGCAAGGCAGATGGGAGAACAGTTAGGCAGGTTTGCATGGGCTAAATGGGACAGAGGTAAATGATGAGGTATGCTCCACCTTGGAACAACAGGACTCTGGGATACAGGGATTATATGTTAAAATGAGGGGAAATAATGTTAAGATGCTTGACTGTCTTATGAATCTTGGTTTCCCTTGCCTACCATTGTAAAATAGACACTTGAGAGGGAGAGAAAGGAATAGCCAGAAACATGACCACAGAAAGCTTGTAAGTCCATCTTCAGCCTATAACAGATTGGAATACCTAAAATGGGGCTAGAACTTCCTGCGGAGCCTTGCATTGCCTAAGACCATAGGTGGAATCCTGAACAGCATCCAGAACCTTCTCAGGTGGGAAATTTCCACTTGAAAAGACAAGCAGACCAGCCTGGAGCAGCTAGAGGAACAGAAGATACTTACTTCTTGAAAGAAAGACCAGCAGGAAAAATCAAAAAGAGTAATGGCAGTCTGACTGACTATTTCAAAAACAAGCAAGTTGGTCGCTGGTGAGCCATCAAGGCAAGTGGTCAGGTCCCCTCAGGGCAAACCCTCTTCCAAAACTGAAACTCAAAGGGAATACAAGAGCGGGAATGTAATCTTGCTGGTGACCATGTTGGTCTACCAATATTTGGAAATGGGGGGAAAACAGCAATGAAGCTGTGAGCTAAGTCCAACCACATTCAATAGACTCCTGTCAACATGGATCGCGACCTGATTGGCCAGCAGTATAGCAAGACCTGGGAACTCCTGAACCCAGGGACAGGGACAAAGTCACAGAGGTCTAGAGCAGAGAGTGAAGTGTCCAGCTGATATGCAGTGAGGGGAGATGCACAAGAATGCCCATTTTTGCAGATAGTACCCATTTAACCTGGCTTCAATGGCTGGATGATCAGAACCCAACTAGAGAAAGAAAGAAGAGAGAAAAAAAGCATAATCCTGCTACAATTTGATGAACTTGACCTATACTTATGGATCTAGTAGCTTAAAAGAGAGAACAAATCTTTACAGCAAGGATCATTCCCACCCCCTCTGTACACAGAGTTGACAGGGATGGGCAACTTAGACATTGGCCACCCAAAATGGAGGGGGGTGGGGGTCTACAAAGGCACAAAGTGAATGGCTTTCAAGTTTTCAAGAGGGAGCTTAGTTTCAGAGGGTGAGGGGGAAGGTAGACTCTCCACTGAATGGTTTCCAACCTGTCTGGACAGGACTGGTGAAAGGAGATGGGGTAAGACTCTTGTGGTTCAATAGTGAATAGCTGATATCAGGACTGACTGTAAGTGTTGCAAATGTAAAGATGTTTTGTAACAAAAGTAGGGTAGTGGTTGATCTCACAGTCCAGGAGCAGAGGACCCTGGGACCATCAAGGGAGAAGAGCCAAGTGCCGGACCCTATCCAGAGAAACAGGGATGCCAAAGATGGAGGCAGAGATGATGACATGGAGAGATGGAGCAGCTGGGGTCTCTGGACTCACGGAGGGAGAGGAGCTATGTGCTGGCTGCTTGGGGGGCTGGCGTGCAGGGTATACCCTTTGGTTGTTTGAATGGTTATATATTCCTGAGTGCTTCAGTGTACATTCAAAACAAACAACAACAACAACAAAAAAAAACCCCAGAGGAATTGGAAGCAAATGCTGTTGAATGATGACGCATGGAGGGGATTGTAATCATTGCAATGAAATGAAATATGAAAGGATGCATGTAAAGCTGATGCTCTCCAATATAAACTATCACTCAATTCGCAATAAAAACTTTAAGAAAAAAAAATTGCTACATTCATGTGGTTATTTTCTTTTAGGACAGGATACTTCCCTTTTCTAATGAAAGCCTGGGAGAGACTAGTGAGCAATTTGACTAACATAAGGACTTTAAAAAGAAAAAAAAAGCCACCAACAAGAGCCACAGAAAATGCCTGTCTAAAGAAAGATGTAGAAATATACCTGAACATCACCGGTGGCCTCCCGTTCTTGTGCTTCAGGAAGATGCCCTCGAGGCATGCGCAGATGGAGAGGTCACTTCCTTGGCTATCCTAAGAGGACAGTAGAAAAAGAAACCATCCTGAAGCTGATGCATGAAACCACACCACCTCTGGCTCACGAACTTGTCTCCCAGATACAGAATGTTCTGGAAGCCTACAGTCACACACAGTAACTGTCATGAAGGAAAACATCCTGACTGGCAGAAACGTGCCATCATTTCATAAAAACTTAAATGTGTGAAAGCAGAAAGTGTTGGGGCTCTTAAGTACAGTTTCTAGCAGGCTTCTAACTGGTTTGTTCCAGTTCAGCCTTGAGAATTGACTATTCTACTCAGACACACTTTTCTTAACAAGATCCCCAAGTGATTTTTACAGAATTCCTGTAGATTGAAGCATGGATGCCGAGTCAGTATTATCTAGGGTGGAACTGCAAATTCTTAGCAGGCTTTAGAACTCAAAGTGCAAAACGATGGTCTTCAGCACTCAGATTTTACACCGTCAGACTCGGCCGTCTTCTTGAGCTTCCCCATCAGACGGCGCAGCCTCGGCACCAAGCTCACCTTGGCAGGGTAGCTGTCTTCTCCGTACCCGTCCATTCTCTCCACCTCCTGCATGTACAGCATTTCAGCATCAGGAGCTGCGAGCCCTCTACAATCCAAAAGAGGTCAGGGAGAGAGAGAGACTGTTCACAAGATGAAAAAATAAAACAAAGCTTTTCTCAAAACTTACCTATCCACTTGGCATAAAATATGATAAAGATGATAGAGACATCAAACTTCTCAGCATATGCATGTAGTCAGCCGCCTAATCCATCTATCAACTGAACACCCACTACATACAAAGTGCTGTGCTGAATGTTGAGGGTTAGTTGTCTCAAACCTTACTCCTTTGTACTTCAGGTAGGGGGGGCAGCACGTAGGAATAAACAATATCCGAAAAACCCCTCTTCATGGGAAAGACAGATTTTTTTTTTTTTCTTTTCTATACCACCTAGTAACTACCAATTATCTAAAACAGGGGTCAGGCACATCGGGCCTGTGGGCTGTATTAACACCCACGAAATCATTTGGTCTGGTCCCACCAAGGCCACCACAGTTCCAACCATCGCATTAGTGGTGAGTTAACTAATGTCTGACCAAATATAGCAGACAGATTTTTATGTTGAAAATTTTGTATGGCCCATGAATGATGTTATAAATGTTGGCAGAAGGAGCTCTGGTAGCGTAGTGGTTATGAGTCGGGCTACTAACCTCACGGTCAGCAGTTCGAAACTACCAGCGGTTCTGCAGAAGAAAGTTGAGGCTTTCTGCTCCCGTAAAGATTTACAGCCTCAGAAACCCTGTGCTGGGTCGCTATGAGTTGGAACCAACTCCACGGCACATAACCACCAACAACCCTGCTCTAAAATATTAGGCATCACTAGGCATCATACACTGGATGCTAAGTACAGGGTATACAGGTTCAAGGTTGTCAGAGGATGGAGATGACTTTTAGCTTGGGTGAGAGAGGAATTGAGGGTCAGGGAGAAAATCAGTTAAGGGTAAAGATGTGACCAATCACATGAGGACCTGCCTCTCCAGTCACATGCTCCCAATGCAACACATACACACACAAACACACACACGCTTTGCACTGTTTTGAAAACACAGTGTTCCCTTACATCCCTGTCCAGATGGACCTGTCAGCCGTGTCCCCAGTCAACCCTTGACAACCTGACTCAGCCCCTGTACCATTTCTCAGTACCTTCTGTAATTTCTCCCTAGTGAAATCGGATGCCCTGCTCTGTGCAGCAACCCCACCGTCTGTGCTTACTCTACCTGCTGCCCTCGTACTACAATGCAGCAAATAACACAACGAATATGTTCTAACTGCTATTGTGATCGTTTGTCCCATGTGTCTCTTGGATCAAGAGGTAGGGTATAGATGCCTTAAAGACAGACACTTACTCTATAGCCTGTAGGCCCACAGCATCCAGCACTCTGCTGCAATCACACTATGGGACTGCTTTTAAGGAAATGATGGAAGGGGACGATCTGTGCCTCAGGGACCATTTGGGACATCAGAAGGTAAAGCTGGAAAGGGGAGACTTCACCACCTTGTGAGAGGTCTTTCGTTTGAATTCAGCGTAAGGAACTCAGACGAGTGCAGAACAAGAAAACAGTCCTGAGCCTTTGAGGAGAGATAAGAGGAAAGAGGTATCTGAAGAAAATTCATCTTTTGTAAGAGCTCACTGGGTGGTGTAAACGGTTATGTGCTCAACTACTAGCTGAAAGGCTGGCAGTTCAAATGCACCCAGAGGCACCTAGGAAGGCAGACCTGGAGGCTCTGTGTTCACAAGGTCACAACTCTGAAAACCCCAATGGAGCCGTTGCACAATTGGAGTTGTTATAGCAATACAAAACAACAGTCTTTTGTAAGCAACTGTATGGCTCAGAGGATGTGAGTGGGAAGAAGTTAGAAGCAAAACATTATTTTTAAGGGAAGAGAATGAATAAACCCATAATAATTTCAGAGATGTGAACTCATAGCCCACATCTCTCACTTACTGAGTGGGTAGCCATGGGCAAGCTATCTAGTCCTTTTGAGCTTTGGTTTTCCCATCTGTGAGCTGGAATTAATACTGAGGGAGTAGTTATAGGTATTTGGTTACAAACACACACACACACACACACACACAACACACACACACGAGGGGAGAACAGAGAAGAATGTATGTGGCTATTCAGTTTAGATTTCAATGTAGCTTTAAGGGAAAGTTTTTCTTAAAGACAACTTATGAAGTTTCCATCCAAGACAGTATCTGCCCGCATGCACAAGTCCGTGTGAGCACCATCATAGCAAGCAGCTCTGCTGCTCTGAGTCTCCCCAGAGGTCACAGACACAGCCGCCAAAGGGGTGCAAAGAGAAATAACTTGTGCCTGCTCTCATCTTACAAGAAAACAAATCCCCTTAATTTTGCACTGACCTACAGAGGGTCAGGTTACCACAAAGCCTCCAATTCAAAGGGAAAAGAATTGGTACCCGCCCTTCAATAACTTGCTGCTTTCAACGTTCCCAGTTTTCTCATTGGTGAAACACAGGCAGTGAAATGAGTTTATATAGGTGCGTACTTAGAATCACACTTGGCATATTCCCTGCTACATAAACGCTGGCTACTCAGAGTAGCAGCAGCCACAGTGGCAGTGATAACTAGACTAGCAATGGCAACAAAACAGACCTCGATGGCATTGTGACCATGGGTGTAAGGAATTCACAGGAGTGAGTCTTACACTGTTTCCATCCCTTTTTTCTGAGTTTTACCTGTATTTCTGATGTAGTAAGGCCACCTTTTGGGTTGCTTCTTCCAATACTTTTTCATCTTGTAACCACCCCTGAACAAAACACACAGCATTAAGTATGTAAACAAATTAACCACATTCCTTAGGAATCACCACTACTACTGATTATTTCTAACTTTTGTCACTGTCTGGCGAAAACACGAACAGGCTTAATAATGTAGTAGTTTTGCTTGGGTATGTAATCAAGATTCAAGAGCTTAAAGAATTTAGTGGCTTCTCAGGAATCAAAAAAGCTTATGCTAGCTTCTCAATTCATTCCAGGAAAAGTTTCAGCTGAGTTGATTTGGGTTGATCACCTCTGAAGCACGCTGGTCATTCTCTGCCTCCTCACGGGGGAGGCACTCAGCAGAGGACCTTGTGTGTTTTATTAGTGCTCTGAAGTCGACGCCCCATGCACAACCCCATGCACTGTCTGGCCCTGCACCATCTTCACAATCAATACTATGTTTGAGCCCATTTCTGCAGCCACTGTGCCCATCCATCTCTTCGAGGGTCTTCCTTTGTTTTACTGACCCTGCAGCGCGATGGCACCTAACCACTGCTTTACCAAGCATGATGGCCTTCTCCAGAGACCACTCCCCGCTTCTGAGAACATGTCCAACGTATGTGAGGTGGAGGTGACGTCTCACCATCCTCACTTCTAAGGAGCATTCCAGCTATACTTCCCCCAAAACAGTTCGTTTGTTCTTCTGACAGCCATGGTATCTAGCACTGCTGTCGTTTTGGTACAGAGTTTTCAATATCAACTCCACCAACAGTGATTTTAAAGAGTAGAAGGCACGTACGTGTTTTCTGATCTCTGAATCCTTTTCATTACTGATAAGGAACCAAACTCATTCTCAGGTTTCGGGTCTTCAGTTAAAAGGACCATCAGCTTCATCCAAAGCTACAGCTAATCTCTAACTTTAGACCCACAATCAAATACAGAACTAACTTACAGGCCCTTCATGAGTTCACAGGGAGGCACCAAGAAGACAACAACAGGGAAAGCATTCATAGCTGAGCTGCTCAGAAGAGGGCGAGTATGCCTAGTAGAGCTACCATATAAACTTCATTCAGAGATTATTAAGGGCATGGGAATAAACAGGTTTTAAAAAGGCCCAACGTAGAAGGCAGTCTTACCACAGGAAACAAGGCAAATTTCTGAAGGAAATCCTGGGATTCATACTGATCAAAGTCCCCAAAATCAGCTGAAAAAGATAACAAATATTCCCATGTCAATCCTATTTCATTTGTACAGTAAAGCACACAAAGCGAAATTCCATACACGTAATATAGGAAGTCAAATCTGTGTTAGCACAGTTACAAAGTTTGTATATTTAAAGTATCTTTTCAAAACATTCATTTGATAGATCATGTGTCTAGACTTGAAAAAAAATGCTTATGACCAAAGTGGGGAAAAAAGCAAACAAGTTACAATGACGTATAATATGTTCTCATCTTCAACAATACTGTTCTCCAACAACTGAAGAACAAAACCTACACTGTAATCAAGGAGCCCTGGTGTCGCAATAGTTAAGCACCCAGTTGCTAACAGAAGGCTGGAAGTTCAAACCCACCCTAGAGATCGGCTTCCACAAAAATTGTAACCTAGGGAGCCTACAGAGCAGTCCTCCTCTGTGCATCAGAATCAACACAACATTTAACCAGCACACCATCCTGTAACCACACTACGCTTACCTGTAGTTCAGTGCCATTAAGTCAGTTCTGAAACACAGGGACCCTGTACAGGGTTTCTGAGGAGCATCAAGTGGGTTTGAACCATCAACCTTGTGGTGAGTAGTCCAGTGCTTATCCTCCAGCACCATACCAGGACTCCTGGTGCTTACTTACGAACTGGCAAATCTACCATATGGACTTCATTTTAGGGGTTAGTATAGGTAGTGACTATGCAGTTAGATCATTATAGTAAGTTATAGCAAGATAGATTTGCTTTGAAATTTGAAAGTGTTAAAAAAAATTTTTTTAAATGGGCAGTTTAGCTAAAAGTTTATGAAGAACTAACTTGTAAAGCTAAAGATGACACTTGGTTGTTTTTAAGTGCCATCAGGTTGGTTCCGACCAACAGAGATCCTGTACTGGGTTTCCTAGGAGCAGCTGGTAAGCTTGAACCTCAAACCTTGCAATTTAAACAGCTTTGCAGTCTGGCCCATTAGCCTACAGCGCCACACCAGGACTCCAAGATATGTGTCTCCGGGCCTGCTACTATTTGGAGGAATTTTATTAATGTTTCTGATTAAACCTCAATTCCCAAGGTTCAACACTAGTTATTTTATGAGACAAGGTTCTAGAACGTTTACACACATATATGCCTAATACATGCAGATGAAGCAAGTGAGGAGATTCAAAAATCTGAAAAGCAAAGTTTTCATCTCTTCCCACTGCAGATGCTCTAAAATCTCAGACAACTACTTAGAAACCCATCATAATGAAGTGTACTTTAAATATAAGTGAGCACTACCTTGTTCAGTGATGGAAGAGCTTTCTTCCTAACGTATTTGCCAATAGCAGATTAAGTACTTGATCAAGATGAACATGCAATATTGAACATCTTTAAGATGTTTTAAAATGCAAGAAGTGTCCACAGACCATCTCTACAGCCATGGAGGCTAGATGGACTTCTGAAACTGCTGCCCTAAGGTCATCTTTAAGCCAAAAATATCCTCTGACGTCTTCTTAAAAGCAAACAATAGTTTAGCTTCACTGGCAAAGAGTGTCTGCCTTGAGCTTTGTGCTCTTTTACGATCTATCTAATATGGAATTGGAGTCCTGGTGTGGCGCTGTGGGTTAATGCATCAGACTGCAAAGCCGTTTGAACTGCAAGGTCGGTGGTTCAAGCTTACCATCTGTTCCTCGGAAACCCTATATAGGGTCGCTATGGGTCGGAATCGACTCGACGGCACTTCACAACAACGATATGGAATTGAACCATTGAAAGTCAGTGGTTCAAGCTTACCAGCTGCTCCTTGGAAAGCCTACACAGGGTCACTATGGGTCGGATTCGACTCGACTGCACTTAACAGCAACAACAATATGGAATTAAACTGACAAAAGCAATGGGAAAGCTTCAATGGCTGGGTGATCAGAACTCACTCAACCAAAGGAAGAAAGAAAAGGGAAAAAAGTACAATCCGCTACAATTTGATGAACCTTACCTATACTTATGTAGTAGCTTAAAAGCGGGAACGAATCTTTACAGCAAGCATCATTCCCACCCCCTCGGTACACAGAGTTGACAGAGATGGGCAACTTAGGCACTGGCTACCCAAAATGGGGTGAGGGGGATCGGGAGGCTACAAAGGCACAAAGTGACTGGTTTACAAGTCTTTTCAAGAGGGAGCCTAGTTCCAGCAGGTGCAGGGGAAGGTAAAATCTCCACTGAGTGGTTTCCAACCTGTCTAGACGGGGTTGGTGAAAGGTGATGGGGATAAGACTTTTGTGGCTCAATAGTGAATAATTGATATCAGGACTGACTGTGAGTGTTGCAAATGTAAAGGTAGACGTTTTGTAACAAAAGGAGGGGAGTGGATGATCTTACAGTCCAGGAGTGGAGGACCCTGAGACCATCAAGGGAGAAGAGTGGAGTGTGGGACCCTATCCAGAGAGCAGGGATGCCACAGATGGAGGCAGAGATGATGACATGGAGAGATGGAGCAGCTGGGGATTCCAGACTCAGGGAGGGAGAGAGGGTTTCTGCGGCCGGGAGGGGCAAGCTTGCAGGGTATGCCCTTCAGTTGTTTGAATGGTTATATATTCCTGAGTGCTTCGGTGTACATCCAAAAAATAAAAAACCCACAGAGGGAATGGAAGCAAATGCTTTTGCATGGAGGGGACTGTAATCATTGCAATGAGACAAAGTACGACGGGATGAGTGAAAGGCTGATGGGCAGATGTTCTCCCATGTAAACTATAGCTCAATTCACAATAAAAAAAAAAATTGTTTTAAAGCAAAAGATTAGTTAGGAACCTTAGAGGGCAGCAAGCCTATCTACCGAGGGAGGAACAACTCAGAAAAGGTGGGCGCAGATGGTTGCCCACCTCAAAGAATGTCATCAGTGTCACTGAGCTGTTTGTACATGGAGAAATTGGTCAATTGGTGTATGGTTTGCTGAATATATTCTCAACAACAACAAAATAAGTATTCTTTTGTTTTCAGGAATAGAAACCAAAAGTCCTTAGTGTTTACTGGGGCGAGCAGGAAGCAGGAGGAAAGGAGGACTCAGTATTTAGTGGACACTGAGCTTCTGCTAAAGGTGATGGCATGTAACTTGGGAGTCCTCATGTGGTGCTGTAGGATAAACACTGGAATGCTAGCCACCAAGCTCAGCAGTATGAACTCACCAAGGTCAGCGGTTCAAAGCCACTCCCTGAGAACCCTATTCAGAGTCACTATGATTCAGAAACAACTCAAAAGCACTTAAAAACAATGACAAGTGATAACAGAACACAATGAACCTACATTATAATAGAACACTGAACTTACACATGTGAGTATTACTGAAATGTCAAATGTTTTGTTATAGGTATATTTTCCACAATTAAATTAAAAAAAAAAAAACAAAAAAACTTTAAAATAGATTTCTTAATTATTGGAGCAAACATTGTAGGTATCTGATTATATGGTTAACCTTCCAGAAATATCACTTTTTATTGAGGTAGCCAAAACTCATGTTTTTCCTACAAGGAAGCCCCTTAGTCCTGGTGTGGTGCTGGATAAGCACTGGACAGCTCACCGAGAAGTCAGCGGTTCAACCCCACCAGTCACTCCTTGGAAACCCTTTAAAGGGTTCACTATGAGTCTAAAACGATTCAACGACACTTAACAACAACACCTAAAGATGTGAAATGGAAAGTCAAGTACTTTAAGAATTCCTTGCCGTTTTTGTTAAAACACATTCTAAACTTACAGAAGGATTATATTATTATCTTTATTTACCTTGAACAGCTAAGCCTGCTAGCTGAATTGCTTGTTCTAACGAGCAAGGAATGTTTCCTTCCAAAATATCTTTCTTCAACTGCAAATAATACTGATACCTATACATAGATTAAAAAAAAAAAAAAAGTCAATTGTTGAAAGTCAATATCAATTGTTGAAAGTCAATATCAATTATTACCTTACCTTTAATTAGGATGCAACGCAATTAACATATTCCAAAAAGACAATGTTCTTTCTACATCCTACTTTGGTAAGTAGCGACTGGGATCTTAAAAGCTTGTAAGTAGGCATCTCAGATGTAACTGGAGTCCTGATGTGGTGCTGCCCGGTAATGTGCTGGACTGCAAGGTCAGTCTGAACCGCCAGGTCAGCGGTTCAAATCCACCAATCGTTCCTCAGAAACCCTACACAGGATCACTATGAGTCAGAACCAACTGGACAGCAACTTAACAACAACAACAACAACAA
>NW_006408543.1:21537165-21546071 GCF_000296735.1 Chrysochloris asiatica | reverse complement strand
CCACAGCGCCACTGTAACTTGGCAGAGGAGCACAAACCCTGACACTAGAGGATTTAAAAAAGTGAATGGAATGCCCTAGCCCATATTCACATGAGTGCACACACACACATAAATCTAGTGAATTTACTGAGAGACACACTCACGTTTAATTAATTTATTGCACCAAACACACAAATTAAACCAATTTACTGAGTCACTTATCAATGACAATAGTTAATTCAAGACTAAAACCAACTAGAAGACAACTGGTTGTTTCATGCCTTGTAATATAGTCTCTACACGTCCCAATCAATGGCCAAACTTTGTGTAGTAGCTTGGAAATACCAGAGTTTGCTTATCCAGAGAGGTAGACTTGCCCTATAGTTTGTGCTACTTCAGGCCAGGCTTATGCTGAAGTATTTTTTTATGACATTCCAAATGAATAGCTGCTAAGATGCTTTTAATCCACACACACCAGTGATCATGAAGGAGTGCGGTGGCTCTGCAGGATATACGCTGGACTGCAAACCACAAGGTTCGAGCCCACCTCCTGATCTTTGGGAAAAAGAAAACAACTTTCTGTTCTCCCTTTACAGCCTCAGAAACCCTACTGTTGTTGTTGTGAAGTGCTATTAAGTTGGTTCCGACTCATAGTGACCCTGTATAGGATTTCCTAGGAGCAGCTGGTGAGCCTGAACCGCCAACCATTCGGTTCAAACCAACCTTGTAGTCCAGCACATTAACCCACAGCACCACGCCAAACTCCAGAAATCCTACAGAGGGTCGATCTGAGTCGGAACCGAATTGATGAACTTATCAACAAATGATCGTGAAGATGGCACAAGACAGGGTAACATTTATTTCATTATACATGGGGTCCTCATGAGTGGGAACACACTCGATGGCAATCAGCAACAGCACCACACCAATATTAAGCCTTCCGATCCATGAACAAGGTATAGCCCCATCTACTTAGCACTTCTGTAATTTCCATCAACAATGTCTAGTAGTTGGCAGTATTCAGGGTTTTCACATCTGTTGCCAATCATATTAGCTAAATGTTTCACAGCTTTGATGTTATTGTATAGGTTATTGTTGAATTTCAATCACCAACTGTCCATTGACAGTATTTGTTGGTGCTAAGGGCAGCCTGAGAAGACAAAGTCAAGAATTATAATGAAATATGAAAGGACCTAGAGCCCTAGTGTGGCACTGTGGGCTAATGTGCTGGACTGCAAAGTTGTTTGAACCACAAAGTCAATGGTTCAAGCTTACCAGGCGCTCCTTGGAAACCCTATTCAGAGTTGCTATAGGTTAGAACTGACTCAACGGCACTTAACAACAACAACAACAACCTGCAAAGACCTAGAGTTAGAAAACCCAAAGAGAAGAACACGCTTAACATTTCTCAAGATAAAAGAACTGAGGAAAAACTTGAAGCCTCAACTTGTAATGCTAAAGGACTCCATGGGAAAAATATTAAAATGATGGGAAAAGCATCCAAACAAGATGAAAGGTATATACAAAGTCACTGCACCAAAAAGAAATGGTCAACGGTCAAAGATTTCAAGAAGTCACATATGATCAAGAATCGATAGTATGAAGGAAGAAGTCTCAGCTACACTGAAGGTGTTGGCAAAAACCAAGGCTCCAAGAACTGTTGAAACACAAATTGAAATCTTTCAACAAACTGATGCAGCACTGTAAATGCTCACTCTTCTATACCAGGGGTAGGCAATCTTTTTTTGCCACGGGCCATTTGGATATTTATAACATCATTGGTGGTGGTAATTATGTGCTGTAGAGTTGGTTCTGACTCAGAGCCACCCAGTACAGGGTTTCCGTAGCTGTAAATCTTTACAGGAGCCGAAAGCCTCATCTTTCTCCCATGGAATAGCTGGTAGTTTCGAACTGCTGGCCCTATGGTTCACAGCCTGATTCATAACCACTACTCTACCAGAGCTCCTTTATACAGGCCATATAAAATTATCACCTTAAACATCAGCCTACTATGATGTGATAGCCAGAACTGTGGTTGCCTTGCCAAGGTCTTATATAGCCAGTGGACTGGATGCTCCCCACCCCTGATCTATACCAAGAAATCTGGAAAACAATTAGCTGGCCAACTGACTGGAAAAGATCCTATTTGTGCCCATACCAAAGAGGTGACACAAAGGAACACAGAATTCATCGAATGATACCATTAATATTACATGCAAGTAAAAAAATTTTTTTTAAATAATTCAAAAACAGCTGCAACAGTACACTGACAAGGTACTGCCAGAAACTCAAGTCGGATTCAAAAGAGGATATGGAACTAGGGATATCATTGCTGACATCAGATAGAGCTTGTGTGAAAGCAGAGCATACCAGAAAGGTATCTACCTGTACTTTATTGACTATAAAAAGGCCTCCAACTGTGTGGACCATGACAAGCGATAGATAACACAAGAAAGAATGATTATTCCAGAACACTACTCTATTATGCTCATGAGAAACAGACCAAGAGGCAGTCATTCAAACAGAACAAGGGGACACCGAATGGTTTAAAATCAGGAAAGGTGTATGCCAGGGCTGTCTGCGTCCTTTCACCATACTTATATGCTATCTGTATACTGAGCAAATTATCTGAGGAGCTGGATTACATAACGAAGAGTGTGGCAACATAAGTGGATAATCAACCTGGCTTGCTGAAAGTGAAAAGCACTTAAAATACTTACAGAGGAAGATCAAGGACCACAGCCTTCCATATGGATTGCACCTCAATGTAGTGAGAGCAAAAATCTTCACTACTGGGCCAATAAATAAAAGCATGATAAATGGAGAAAAGGTTGCTGTTGTCAAAGACTTCATTTTGTTTGGATCAACTATCAACACTCATGGAAGCAGCAGTCAAGAAATCAAATGATGTATTGCATTAGGAAAATCTGCTGCACAAAACCTCTTTAAAGTGTTCAAAAGTAAAGACCTCAGTTTAGGACTGAGGTGTGGTATTTTCAATTACCTCACATGCATGTGAAAGGTGGACAATGAGGTAAGGAAGACTGTAGAAAAATTGATGCATTTGAGTTATGGTGTTAGAAGTATATAGTCAAAGTACTAAGGACTGTCAGAAGAACAAACAAATCTGTGTTGGAAGAAATATGTTTTCCAGATTTCTTAGTATAGATCAGAATGCTCCTTAGAAGCCAGGATGATGTCTCTCACACTTGGGATATATTATCAGGAGGGACCAGATCCTAGAAAATGACATGATCCTTGGAAGGACAGCGAAAAAGAGGAAGGCACCCAATGAGATGGACTGGCACAGTGGCAGCAGCAATGGCCTCCAGCATAATGATTTTGAGGATGACACGTGACTAGGCAGTGTTTTATTCTGTTGTGTGTCTGTTTGCTATGAGTCAACTCAATAGCATAACACAACAAAACACAACTAATCAACTAATCAATGAGCTTTTTTTTTTTTTTTACTTTTTATTGTGAATTATGTTAAAATTTACAGAACACATCAAGTTTACCTTCAACAAATCATATATTTTGTTTCATTTCAATGATTATAATTCCCTGCATGTAACAAAAGCTAATCCACTTCCTCCCTGTGGTTCCTATTTCCATTCCACCCTCTTTCCCAACCTTTCTGAACTTTGTCCTTAGGTAAATGTAGCCATGAAGTTATGAGAAGACATTTTCTAAAGTTCCACACTGTCTCCCACTCTATCTGGGACCTTCTACTGTGATCACTTCCTGAGTAGAGGGTATGGTAGTCAGCACCATCTAGTTCTGGTCTCGAGGTTGAGGAGACTAATGTTTACATTTTCCATTAGTCCTTTAGACTAATTGATTTCAAGCATCTTCAATTTGCATCACTCTTCAGTTCTCCACACATGGAGAGACCGCCTGTTGCACCTTAGATGGCTGATTGGGAGCTTTTAAGATCCTAGTCATTAATCTTGCTGACTGCATCTAGTAGACCCATTTCCCTCTCAACTCTTCCAGTAACTAAATGATTTGTTCAAGACCACATTCTCAACTCTTCCTGTAACTAAGTGATTTGGTTCAACCACATTCTCAACTCTTCCTGTAACTAAGTGATCTGTTCAAGACCACATTCTCAACTCTTCCTATAACTAAGTGATCTGTTCAGACCACATTCTCAACTCTTCCTGTAACTGAATGATCTGTCCAAGCCCACATTCTCAACTCTTCCTATAACTAAACGATCTGTCCAAGACCACATTCTCAACTCTTCCTATAACTAAACGATCTGTCCAAGACCACATTCTCAACTCTTCCTGTAACTAACTGATCTGCTCAAGACCACATTCTCATCTCTTCCTAAAACTAAATGATCTGCTCAACCACATTCTCAACTCTTCCTGTAACTGAATGATCTGTCCAAGACCACATTCTCAACTCTTCCTATAACTAAATGATCTGTTCAAGACCACGTTCTCAACTCTTCCTGTAACTAAATGATTTGTTCAAAACCACATTCTTAGACTGATACTTAGACGGTGGCATCAACGGCCCTATCTATAGTCTTGCCCCTCTGATCTACTCTCCAAGATGGTTTCAGAGGCGTCTGTGTAAAAGTCAAAGTTAATTGTTCCAATCCATTAACTTTAGAAAATGTCTTCTCATAACTTCATGGCTAAGACATGCTGCTTTTTCAAGCTTCCTCTCTCTTCTCCAAGTAACATCTGAAATTCCCTGAAAATATGGTCTCTCAATTACCCCCCTGCTTTACACCGCTATTTCCTCTAACTAGAAAATTCCTTCCTCAGTCAGTTGAGAAGTCAGCTTCCGTACCTTTCTGGTTCAATTTCCCCACACACTATTAGGAATCTAGCACTTTACTTACTGTAGTCGTCACCACAATGTACTGTACTCGTAGTGATTTCTCACACAAACTGCCAGTTCCAGCATATGAGCAACTCCTCCAGGGTCAAATGATAGGGTTCCCACTCATGTATTCATCTCCCACCCTGACCAAAGTCCCGAGAGCATATCATTACATATGTTTAATATGTATTTAAATAAATAAGCCAAAATGATCCATTCATGTTGGTATTTTTTTCTCCTGGCTTCCACGTCTCTCTTTACAAATAATCATTTCATAGCCAGGATGGGTTTATCCCTACCACCTGGTCCAGTTTCTCTGGATTTGCCTATCCTTCCAATTAGTAATTGACAAACACAGTGTTTAAAAACAACATTCTGCAAACACGGGGCAGTATCAGGTACTTAACTGTGCACAGAGCACTATATATTGGGGGTAGAGTAAAGCTAAAGAAATCAGGGAATCCAGGAAACAGGTAAGGCATGTACATAAATAATTATAATGAAAGACCATGGCAACTGACATCATTTCATAAGCAAAGGCAAATTCTAGGATAGTCTGAAGAAGGCAAAGTTCATGTTAGCCTGGGGGTCCGAGAAGGCTTCATGGAGAAGGGGCCTTCTGTACTACAATTTGGAAGATGAGTGTGATTCCAGTACATAAATATGAGAGGAAGATGTAGGCCACAAAGATGAAAGGGCCTGAGGCATCTCAGGGAACTGGAAGTAGCCCAGTTGGACTCAACAGATGAAGCTGAAGTGGATTTCAGGAACCTTTGTACAGCAGGCTCAAGAACACAAATTTTGGTCCGCTGCTTTCTGTTTTGTCTTCAAGAATGAGAGAGAACATGTCGTTCCTCCACCGTCCTCAATCTCATCTTTCCTTCCTGTTTTTGTCCCCTTAAAGTACACTACCAAAAACCATACACACACACACACACACACACACAAAGCCCTGCGACCATCAAGTCAATTCCAACGTCTGGTGAGCCTATATATATACTATATCCAGTTTCCAGGGCTATAAATCTTTACCACAGCAGACAGCCTCATCTTTCTCCCAAGGAGCAACTGGTGGGTTTGAACAGCCGATCTTGCAGTTAGCAGTCCAGTCCTGACTCTACAGCACACTAGCAGAGTTCCTTAAAGTACACTACATATTGGCCAAACTCTTCTGTCATTGCACGCCTCACCTACTTCAGCAGGAACAATGGTTAAGTGCCCAACTGCCACTCCGACGTTCAAGCCCTGTGCTTGCTCTGTGGGAAAAAGACCCGGCAATCTGTTCCAGTAAAGACTATACCCAAGAAAACTCTATGAAAATAAGTCTCGTTTTTAAATGCCTGACTTCTCGACAGCATTCAACAGCATCATCACCCAACTTCTCATACACACACACACACACACACAGAAAAAATACAGCGGCTGTAGCAATGCCAGAGATGGAGGCAGAGATGATGACGTAGAGAGATGGAGCGGCTGGGGACTCTGGACTCAGGGAGGAAGAGGAGCTGTGTGCAGTGTGGCTGGGCGTGGGGGGCGTGGGGGGACAGTCTTCCAGGGTGCACCCTTTGGTTGTTTAAATGGTCATATATTCCTGAGTGCTTCAGTGTACATAACGAAAAAAAAACAAAAACCCAAAGGGAATAGAAGCTAATGCTGTTGAATGATGATGTACGGAGGGGACTGTAATCATTGCAATGAAACAAAATACTATAGGATGAATGTAATGCTGATGTTCTTCCATGTAAACGATCACTTAATTCTAAATAAAAACTTAGAAAAAACAGCTGCTGGAATAAGAATTATAAGAACCCTCCTATACACAATGAGAAGTGAACACAGATTTTGTGACTAGTTTTTCATTGTTATTTTTTAACATCCTCTCTCAATTCATTGTTACAAAGGATCAGAAACAAAACAAAAACATTAAAGGTGACATCACTATAAGGAGAGTTCACAGCCCGGGTAAAAACCTTGTTTTCCCTTTTAGTCACTGTTCTGTGCCCAGGGAACTCGTGCAGCTTGCAGCAGCACACTCCGGCATCACACAGACCAGAGCCTCCGTGTAAGACGGTGGGGAAACATGGGGGCGGGAGGACAAAGTTTCAGTCTTTCCCCTTGTGACTGTTTAAGCTTCGTTTTCCTGTTCTGAAGCCACCAGAGTCACTCCCTGAAAGTAAGCAGCCCATGACTTCTCACCTGGTTCTCTCCTGCTGCAGCTGCAAGACAGACGGCACGTAAAACACCACTCCAAAATAGACCGTAGGTTCCAAGGCATACTTATCCAGCTGCTTCTTCAAAGGTTTCTCCAAATCCACCCACCGGCGCTGGCTTTGCTTATTGTAGTACCAGAGGCTGAAGTAAGTGATCTGCAAAGAGGGAAGGTCACTGAAGGAGGCAGCAATGTACAAAAGGAATCCAATCGCTTTAACTGCAACAATCCATGACCTGGGATGATCCAACTCACGACCCTCTACAGGGGTTCCCAGGAGCAGCTGGCAGGTTTGAACAGCAGATCTCGTGGTTAGCAGCCCAGTGCTTATCCTACAGTGCTACACCAGGACTCCAAGGGCAGCAGTCTCCTATCATTGCTCTTCTCACAAAGGGATGGCAACAACAATAAAAGATTAGCTAAGGAGCCTGGTGGTGTATCGGTTAAGCTCTGGGTTAAGTTCTCGGCTGCTAAGTAAAAGGGTGGAAGTTTGAACATACCTAGCAGCTCCATAGAAAAAAGACCTGGCAATCTGGTTCTATAAAATTACACCCTAAAAACCCTACAGGGAAAAAAACCCATATGGTCAGATCAGCTCTCTCACATGAGATCACTGTAAATTGTAACTGACTTGATGGCAACCAACAGCATCCATACTGAGAGACTCATGATCAGAACATGGAGGAAGATGTCAATTACACTCGCTTGCCGCTTCTTAAACTCTGCCCCCAAATGCATTCATGTAGTTTTACACATTAGCCTAGAAATCGGGATATACTGGCTACTACATCTTATCAAAAGGAGCTCTGGTAGCGTAGTGGTTACAAATCGGGCTGCAAACCACAAGGTCAGCAGTTCGAAATTACCACTTGTTCCGTAGGAGAAAGATGAGGCTTTCTGCTCCTGTAAAGATTTACAGCCTCAGAAACCCTGTAACAAGGTCACTATGAGTCGGGACCCACTCCACGGCACATAGCAACAACAACATCTTCACAAAAATCCATCTGCTGAACAGATAATGTCTTTAAATTACTGAAATACTAAACTGATCATAGTATTTTCACAGAGGCATAGTCGGGTTAGGCGTAGTTCCCTGGTGTTATCACAGAAATGCCGTAAGTGGGTGGCTTGAACAAACAGAAATGTATTTGATTTTGCGTGCTGCCTCTCAGGGAAGGCTTTCTCTCTGTGGGCTCTGCGGCAAGGCCCTTCTCCTTGGCTCCATGGTAGTAAATACTCTTCAAGTGGCCAGTCTCCATCCTCTCTCATTTCTGCTTGCTTGTTTTTAAAATGGAAGACACTGACTCAAAACATACCCTACACTAATCCTGCCTCATGAACATAACAAAGACAACCCATTCCAAATGGGGTTATAAACACAGATGTGAAGGTTAGAATTTACAGCACATATTGGGGGGGAGGGGGGGAGAGCCCACAATTCAATCCATAAGAGGCTTCTACCAAGTAGAATTCTGACAAAAGTGTTCATCCAAATGTTCACTACTCTCAAATTTAGCTTCTATAAATAATTTCAAGTTGTTATTGTTAAAGTGCTATCCAGTCAGTTCCAACTCATAACTACCCTAGAATGGATTTCCAAGGAGCAGCTGGTAAATTTGAACTGTAGACCTTGTGGTGAGCAGTCCAGTGCTTATCCTACAACATCATATCAGGACTCTAGTTTCATGTACGTATTATAAATTCCTGGTGTGGCACTGTGGGTTAATACGCTAGACTGCAAGGTCGGTTGGAATCACAAGGTCAGTGGTTCAAGCTCACCAGCTGCTCCTCAGAAACTTTATACAGGGTCACTATGAGTGGGAACTGACTTGAGGGCACTTAACAACAACAATAATTATAAATTCTAATGATA
>NW_006408543.1:21503798-21534671 GCF_000296735.1 Chrysochloris asiatica | reverse complement strand
ATATAATTCTACTGTCATCATAAAATGTAAAAGTGAACACGTGAAATGCTTCATGATTCTAAAATCTGTATTAAACACTAAAATAAAAAAAAAACCAGAAATCAGCATTTAGATCTCACTTGTTGTATAATGAAACCACTAATGTAAATCCATACTGGACCTGGGCATGGTCAATCTGCAACGGTATCAACGCACTTACAGTGTGTTGATTTAAGTCCTGAGAATTAAAATGACAACCTCAAGCCACTGATAACATTTACCTCAAAAATCAATTTAGAGATTCAAGGCAATTGGAAAACCAGTGCTTTGTAGTTCTAGACTCTAGAGCAATGCTGTTACATGGAAATTTCTACAATAACACATTTTCTACATCTGCTCAATACAAAATACATTCCAATTATGGGTGGCTACGGAGTCCTGTTGGATTGGCAAAGTGGCAGCATCAATGGGCTCAAGCATGGCAACAATTGTGAGGTTGGCCCAGGACCGGGCAGTGTTTCATTCTGTTGTACATAGGGTCACTATGAGTCAGTACCAACTAAATGGCACCTAACAACAACAACACAGCATCCTGGTGTGGTACTGTGGGTTAATGCGCCAAATTGCAAAGCCATTTGAACTGCAAGGCTGGCTGTTTAAGCTCACCAGCTGCTTCTTGGAAACCCTATATAGGGTCACTATGTGTCGGAAACAACTTGACAGCACGTAACAACAATGACAACAAATGGAGTCCTGGTTTGGATCAGCACTGGACTGCTAACTGCAAGGTCAATGGTGGTTCAAACCCACTAGCTGCTTCTCAGAAGCCCTACACAGGGTCATTATGAGTTAGAATCAACTCAAGGGCACTTAACAACAATTGAGCACTTGAAAGAATTGGGTTTTCAGTGTTTGGGGTTTTTAATGTTTGGGGTCCTCCCCCCCCCCCCCCCGCCTTCTGTTCAATGTTAGCCGCTATTATTATGCACTAGGGTATTTTAGTTTCAATCTTGTCCTTGCTCATATTTACCCAGTAATTGCCTAAAAGTGTAGAGACCCTCCAAGATATAACCAGGCCTAGAATTTTCTGTGGCGCCATGGGTTAATGCACTGGACCATGAGGTTGGTTTGATCATAAGGTCAACGGTTCAAGCTCACCAGCTGCTCCTCGGAAACCCAATACAAGGTGGCTATGGTTTAGAATCAATGCAATGACACTTAACCACAACACTAGGAGTTTCTCAGTCTCATATAGTCCACACTCAGGGACATTCCCAGCCCCTCTAATGCAGCCTCGGCTCTGCCTAGGATTGGGTGCCGGGAATGCAGCCCCTGCTTCTGAAGACACATGAAGCCACCCTGAACCAAGCTACACAAGCAGTAGACAGAGAACTGTGTTCACACTTCCAGTCTCTATCACATCCACCAGGAGACAGGGTAGCCAGTACCTGAGAACACAACATACAATCATCAATTAAATATAAATAGAATGACACCACAATATCTCAGAGAAACAAACAATTTCAGCTTACACAAAGAAACAAGAAAGGGTGCCTCAAACAAGCGACTAAAATGTATCAAAAAATACATCAAAACCTTCAAAGAAAGGTTAAGGAAAGCAAAGAGAATACAGAAAAAAAATTTAGAAAATTTCAGGAAAACACTACAAGAATACACTGACAAAATAAATGAGAAACTGGAAACTATGCAAAAGAAATTATAAAGCTGAAGATTAAGACTAAGAATTCAGAAATAGATTGTACACATTGACAGGGCAAAGCAGTAGAACTGGAATTAAAGGAAAGCCAAATGACTGAGCTTGAAGACAAATCTCTCAATACTCAGCAGGGGTGGGGGACGCTTTCTCTGCCAAGGGCCATTTGAATATTTACAGCATCATTTGCAGGCCATATAAAATTACCAACTTAAAAATTAGCCTGCTTATAGTTGGTGGAACATTTAATTAACTCACCCTTAAAGATGGAGTCCTGGTATGGCGCTGTGGGCTAATGCATCAGACTACAAAGTCATCTGAACTGCAAGGTCGGTGGTTCAAGCTTACCAGCTGCTCCTTGGAAACCCTATACAGGGTCGCTATGGGTTAGAGTTGACTCGATGGCACTTAACAACAACAATGTGGTGCCTGGAGTCCTGGTATGGCACTGTGGGCTAATGCGCTGGACTGCATAGTCGCTTTGAACCACAAGGTCAATGGTCCAAGCTCATAAGCCGCTCCCTGGAAACCCTATACATGGTAACTATGGGTCGAAGGCATTTAATAGCAACATCGTGATAGCTGGAACTGCGGTTGCCTTGGCAGGACCAGCCCAAGTGATTTAAAGGAATTTACGCTTTATGGCCTGCAGGCTGGACATTCCCCACCCCCAATTTGATTTACAGCCTTGGAAGCCTTAGGGAGAAGTTCAACTCCTTCCTATAGGGTCTCTTGAGCAGGACTCAACTTGAGAGCAGTGGGTTTTGATTTGGAGTAATGTGTATTTATGTTTGCAATGCATTTGTTACTCTCACCACAAACAGAGAGGAAATCAAATGGAAACAGATACATCTGTGAAAAGGCATTATTAGTTTTTCACACATTATAGACTTTATGACAAGTAGCAAAGAGTTTATCTAACTGTGCAACAGCTGAAAAGAATGGGGGATTTAGCAAATTATTTGTCTATCTCAGATAGAGGCGTGTCTAAGATTTTGCACGTTTCAACCTTGGCCCACTTTGTGTTATAGTAATGTATTTGCTTTTTGTTCAAGTTCTATTTTAAGAAGTGGCTAAGGCTAGCCAAAATCAAGTTTGTTATTGTTGTTGTTAAATGCCATCAAGTTGGTTCCAAAACATAGCAACCCAGTATAGGGTTTACGAGGAGCAATAGATGAGTTTGGACCGCAGATTGTGTGGTTCAAATCAACCCTGAGGTCAAGTGCTTATTCTACGGCATTTGTTAAATACTTTTGATAGGGTATTATATTTCTAAAATTGCTACTATAAATGTTTATATGTCATGTCAGTTGTTTATTGTTACTGTTGTTGTTGTTAGGTAGTGTTCCGAATCATAGCAATCCAATGCACAACAGAAAAAAACACCGCCTGATCCTGTGCTCACTTCACATTGTCATGTTTGAGTCCACTGTCATACCCATGGTGATACTCCATATCACTGAAGATCTTTCACTTTGTCACTGACCCTCTAACTTTACCAAGCATGATGACCTTCTCCAGGAAATGGTCCCTCCTAATAACATGCTCTAAGTATATAGTGCACAGCCTTGCCAGCCTCGCTTCAAAGCAGTCTAGCTGTACTTCTTCCAAGACATACTCATTCATTTCTCTAGCAGTGCAAGCTATATCCAATATTCTTCGCCAACACCATAATTCAAAGGTAGCTCCAGCTTTCATATGCACATGTTGTTGTTGTTGAGTGCCGTGGAGTCGTGCCAATCCATAGCAACCCTGTATAGAGCTTCTGAGGAACAACTGGTGAGCCTGAACCTCCTATCTTGAGGATCAAATCGACTTTGCACTTCAGAACATTAACCCACAGTTCCATATGAGGTGACCGAAAATACCATGGTTTGGGACAAGTGCACTTCAGTCCTTAAAGTGCTGTTTTCTACTTTACAGAGAGGTCTTTCCTAGCAGATTTGCCCTGTGCAACATCATCATTTGATTTCTCGACTCACTTCATAAAGATGAGCCTGTTGTTGTTTCAGCGTTAGGTGCCATCAAGTCAGTTCCAACTCGTAGCAACCCCGTCTAGGTTTGTTTACAGGAACAGAAAGCCTCATCTTTTTCCAGAGGAGTGTCTGGCAGATTTGAACTTCTGATCTTGCAGTTAGCAGTCCAGTGTTTATCCTATAGATCCACCAAGACTTTTTCAAAGTTGAGCCTGACATGACCTAATTAAGTTTTCTGGGAGCTCTGGTAGCGTAGTGGTTATGAATCGGGCTGCGAACCTTAAGGTCAGCGGTTCAAAACTACATGCTGCTCCGCAGGAGAAAGATGAGGCTTTCTACTCCCGTAAAGATTTACACACTCGGAAACCCTGTACAGGGTTGCTATGGGTCGGATCCGACTCAACGGCACTTAACAACAACAAAAAATACCTAAATGTAGGTCATGATTGTGGAGAGTTTGACAATTATCTGGCAATCTCAACTACCTGCACCTAATTAAAGACCAGACAAGAGGTAAAATGATTTTGAGCCAAGAAAAACATGCCAAAGTCAAAGCAACGTGCTCTTTAATGAAATGCAAGCCCTACAAACAAGAACTGTCTCTTATAATGAGCCTACTTTTTTTTTTTTTTTAATGCTTTATTGTGAATTATGTGATAGTTTACATGTGAGAACATTAGCTTCACCTTGATCCCATCGTGTATCGTTTCCTTGCCATGGTTACAATCCTCTCTATGCATCACCCACCAACCAAAGGGTATACCCCGTAAGCCTGCCCCCCGCCCCCATCGTCAGCACACAGCCCCTCTCCGGGTCCAAAGTCCCCAGCCGCTCCATCTCTCCATGTCACCGTCTCTGCCTCCATCTCTGGCGTCACTGCTTCTCTGGGTAGGGTCCCGCTCTCCACTCTTCTCCCTTGATGGTCCCCGGGATCTCCACTCCTAGACTGCAAAGTTAATCACTCCCCTCCCTTTGCCACAAAACATCTACCTTTACATTTCCAGCCCTTAGATCAGTCCTGATAGATCAGTCCTGATAACAATTATTCACTATTGCATTGCAAGAGACCTATAGGCATCTCCTTTCATCAGCCCCGCCTAGATAGATTGGCTACTACTCAGTGGAGATTCTACCTTTAAGGAGCCTACTTTTTAAGGCCTACTTTTTCGTTCTTATTTATCAACAACAGTGTATGTTAGTCAGGTTAACTCTGGTTTCATTAATTCACTTGCACATTGTTTTAATGAGTTTAATTACTTGGTTATCCAATCCAAAACAGATTTAAAAGGTGACAAACAAAAGCATGTTGTTGTTGTTGTTAAGTGCCATCGAGCTGGTTCCAACCCATAGCGACCCTGTATACAGTTTCCGAGGAGCAGCTGGTAAGCTTGAACTGCCAACCTTGCAGTTCAAACAGCTTTGCAGTCTGGCGCATTAACCCACAGCGCCACACCAGGGTGGCAGCAGCAGAAGCAATGGTCAGTGAACATCCTTTCAGCAAGGCGGCACTAAGCCCACAGCTGTTGAGTCAATTCTGACTCATAGCGACCCCATGAAACGGGGCAGATCTGCCCCACAGAGGGTCCAAGGTATAAATCTTTGAAGAAATAGATTGCCACAGCTTTCTCCCAAGGGGTGGCTGGTGAGTTCAAACAGCTGATCTTCTGGTTATCAGCTGGGTGCTTTACCCACTGTACCAACAGAGTCAAGAGAATACTTCATACAAACAAAAGTCCTTTTAAAAGAATTTTTTTTTAATTACAAGGTCAGGAGAACCGGAAAAAGCTAGTAGCTCTTTTCCCGTTTGCGGCCATCACCGAAGCAATGGTGGCCAAAATGAAGTTCAATCCCTTTATGACTCCTGACCAGAGCTAAAACCTCAAGAGGCACTTCAATGCACCTTTCCACATTCACAGGAAGATTATGTCTTCCCCTCTTTCCAAGGAAGTGAGACAGAAATACAATGTTTGGTCCATGGCCATCCAAAAGGATGACAATGTTCAGGTTGTATAAGGTCACTAAAAAGGTCAGCAAGTTGGCAGAGTAGTCCAGGTGTACAGGAAGAAATATGTCATCTTCTACATTGCCCGGTGCAGCAAGATAAAGCCAATGGTACAGGTGGTCATGTGGCATTCTCCCCCACAAGGTGGTTATCACCAGGCTAAAACTGGACAGAGACTGCAAAAAGATCCTCAGGTGTACAGCCGAATCTCGCCAACGAGGGAAGGAAAAGGGCAACTATAAGGAAGAAACAATTGAGAAGAGGAGGAGTAAAATAATCTTGTGGACAACTTCCATTAAAAACTGAAAAGAAAGAATAAAAACTTCCAAGGGCAGGGAAACTACTGTAATGGAAATGAAACAACCAGAATACAGAGTGTTGACACACTGTCAAAGTGCAACTAATATCGCAAAACAATTCATATAGAAATTGTCAAGTAGGACCTTAATTTACTTTACTACCTTTCATCAAAAGCACAATAAAATATTTTTTACAAATTACAAGTGCAAGTAACCTGGGGTTATTTGTGATCCTAAACATTAAATAGTTATGCCTAGCATAATACAGAACAATCACTGCTGTTCATAATTAAAGTCAATGTCTTTTGTTTAAAGCAGGTAGAAAAATTTATAAATCTTTCCAAAGGTGGCACTCAAAATAGTTGGTTGGGCAAAAGAGTAAGCTTTAGTAGTTAGACAAAGTTAGTTCTGAACCCACTCAATTCCCTAAGATGGTCAGGAAAACAGCTTCACACAACAGCGTATCTTGGGTTAACTCTGTTTCTTGAATTCACTTGTAGGTTCAACTATACTTTCCAAAACCAGACACCAAATTTTTTTCAATTCTGCTGTTTGAGTTATTTGGGTTGTTATTTGGGTTTTCAAAGTTTTGACCAATATAAAAGCTAATGATACAAGGTCGGCAGTTCAAACCCACCAGCCACTTCTTGGAAACCCTATGCATGTATACTTTGAGTCTGAACCGATTCAAGGGCACGTAAGACACTATGCCTGCAATCCCAACAGCTACCACTAACAGGGTGTAGTATAAAGACTATTTGGCTCTACCATTCTAATTCTTGGGCAAGTCACTTCTCTTGCTGTGTCTTAGTTTCGTCATAAGAGAAAAAAGGAAAATGACTCATCCGATCTTCTTAAAAAAGTTATAGGGTAATAATTTGTAAACTACAAATATACTGATAAAACTCTTATATTTACTGAGTACATAAATTTGGCAGATAGGATCTCTTCAGGTGTGGTCAAAAGAATAGAAAACTTGAGTCAAGCATGCTTCTTCCTTGAAAATGTAACTGCACCTATGTGGACTGCTGGTGTGGTGTTTAAAAGAAACACTAAAACTGCTAAAACCACAAGGTCATCAGTTCAAACCCACCAGCTGGTCCTTGGAAACCATATACAGGGTCACTCTGAGTTGGAATCGACTCCACGGTACTGAACGACGACGACTCCCCACTACTGACTATCTTGCTATCTGCCGTGTCTGATTTACAACAATAGTAAAACAATCTGCTCTCTGACTCTTTTGTGCCTTAATGACATATATCTGGCAATAATGAATGCCGGAGAACCAGGGAGAATAAAGCCGGCTGTGGTGGCTATGTGTTAACGTGGCTGGACCACGATTCTTAGTGGGCTGACAGTTAGGACATAGAATCATCTTGTAGTTTGTGATCTGAATAAATGATTATACAGTCACATAATGCTAATTTTCACAGAACAACCTGGTCTTTGAAACCAAACCATGTTGATAAGTGATTCAAACAATAATCAAATTAATTTCTTTCTTTATATGCTTAGTCAAGGCCTTTTATTTTTTTTGAAAAACATGCTAAGACCTTAACACAGAACAGACAGACACCCTGGGTACCTTAAATTTCAACAACAACCAATTTGGTCTAGGGTATTTTTCCAGAATCATGTATCCTCTCTTCCTTGTGTCCTGGTATTGTTTATGGACTTAGCTTAACTGTAATAAATGTTTCCCATACACCAGACTTTAATTGCTTATTAACCAACTTCACATTCCTGTAAGAAACTCTAAACCCAGGTGGTTTCTCTTTCTCCACAACTCTCTCTCTCTCACTGGTAAGGAGAGCAAGCCAACTTGACTTCTGAGAACACACTTTAACAGAAGCCACCAAATAACTGATTCATCTAATGTTCTCTCCTTTTTAACTTTTTACTCTAATTTGGGTGACAACCATTCATCCACATGTTGTTTCATGACACTGATTACTATTCCCACAACATAACAGCACTCTTTCTACTTCCTCTCTCTAATTCCGTTTCCATTTGTCCTCCTTCCCTTCTCATTTCCATCTGTCATTCTTTCCTACCCCTTCCTGTCTTCTGAGATTTATTCCTGGGCAAATGCTGCCCTTTTGATCTCGTATGACTGATTGTCCGAAGGAGTGTGTTATTATTCACCCTATATTGTTGTTGTTAAGTACTGTCGAGTTGGTTTCAACTCACAGTGACCCTGTATAGGGTTTCCGAAGAGCGGCTGGTGAGCTTGAACTGCTGACCTTGTGGCTCAAACTGACCCTGCAGTCCAGTGCGTTAACCCACAGCACCACAACAGCTCATTATAGGCCTGTCTGTTCTTGGGCTGAAATTTGAACCATGCGGTGAGGTCAGTTCCAGGCCTGAAGGGTGACTTGGAGGTTCCACCATTCTCTATCAGACCAGTAAATCTGGTCTTTGTGATTTTGAGCTTTGTTCCGCATTTTTCTCTCCCTCTCTCCAGGACCTTCTCTTGTGATTCCTTACAGAGCGGTCAGCAGCTGTGGCCAGGCACCATCTAGTTCTACTGCAGGCCGGGGTTTGCATGGTTCATCAGTCCTCTGGCCTGATTTTTCCCATGAGTCTTTGGTTTTCTTTAGTCTTCATTGTTCCAGATAAGGAAAAGGCAACAGTTGCATCTTAAATGGTAGTCAATGAATAGAATGTTATGAAACTTCATTGTCAGATATGTTTCGATTCTTTCTCCTATTTTGCTCTGAACAGTTTTTATAGTTATTCAATGATTTCTTCATATCTATTTTAAAGTTCATAAGTACTCCCCTAAAATTGTATGGACAACTGTGTATGCTACGTATGCTACAATGAAACCAAAAGTTACACAGAACTTAGTTTCTTTTTCAGGCACTATACTGGTGACTTACTGTAAGCTGAAACTTTACTCTGAGAACCAGGTGAGTAGATAAACAAGCCTTGCATTTTTTGAGCCTGGGTAAAAAGGTACAGTACTCCAGGTCAGAGTCCTCTAAAGATACTCTGGCTAGCAGAAGCAGGTCCAAATTCTGTCTGGATAGCAACCATTGCCCAATCCCCATGCTATTTCTCGCCTCAATTTTTCAAGAGACTTTTTAGTTGTACTATTTTTAAAGCGGAGGAGAGGAACACAAAAATTAGTGGGAGGGTTTTTTATGCCAGTGATGCACTGGGTTTGATAAAGTTAGTCCCATATAAAACTGCAGATATGATGGTGTCCTGATGCCTTCCTTAGACTCGGCAGAAGTCAGACGACTTTGTCAGGGAAGAGATGAAAGAAGATAGCACCAGAGAAGGCCTCTTCCAGGCAGAGATCATCTAACAAGGGACGTACACAAGGACTCACCTAATTCCAGTCCTGGAGCTCACTTCCACTTCCTACCGAATGCTCTCCTTTTCACAGATAATACAGCGGTCACAGTGCCTCAGAGAGGAAGTATGGTTTCCTTTTCTGTTCAGTTTTAACCACTTTCTTCTCTCCTAGATCTAAGAACGTGTCTGTTTTACCATGGAGGCAATCACATACAACATCACTGTCCTCTATTCAAAATATAAGTGAAAACTCAAGAAATTAACAATTGAAAGTGTATTGTGGTGATCCCGTTTGCATATTTAACCCCTGAGGTACTACTGGGTCGCTGCTGAGCTTTTATACTGGAGTTCTGGGGGTTTCTTTTTCAAGAGAAATGAATTCCTTATATCTCCATGGCTGCTATTGGTTAGGGGCCCCTGCCCAGGCCTGGCTCTCCTGCCGGTCCCAACCCTCTGTGAGGTGGCCTGTCCCAAGGAAGGAGAGCCCTTCCTCTCCAGGATGGGTCCTCATGGTGAGCAATGGGGAGAGTGTGGGTCACACCTCCGAGACCTGGATCCCTGACGCAAAGAAGAAAGCAAATCTTCTGGACTGGATTTTGGTGGGGGCAAGTAGAGCTGAAAAAACGCTGGTTTCAAAATTAAAAAGTGTATCGTGGTTTTGTTTTATTTTAAATTATAGTGAAACTTTAATTAAACAGAAACCCAACTAGCTGAACTCATCAAGTGATCTGAATTTTGTTGTTGTTGCAGCATGTTAACGTTCAGGAAAAGAGTCAGACGATAAACCAATCTCAGGGACACAGTGAAAGAAGACTGCCCTCGGCCTGAACTGGGATCATAAGCTCCACACACAGCTGCTGCACGGTTCACAGGTTTTTCCAATTCCCCTAGTCTGCTCAGAGACCCAGGGTGGTGGTGATGGCAGGGGTGGTGAGTGTGTGCTGCTGAAGTGATTCCGACTCATCGAGGCTGTAAATCTTTACAAGAGCAGGAAGTCTCCCTCATCTTTCTTCAGCGGAGTGACTGGTGGATTTGAACTGCTGACCCCGTGCTTAAGCAGCCCAACTTGTAACCCACTACACTACCAGGGCTCCTTAGACATTAGGTAGTGTGAACAATATTTTTAGAGACTGTCAGTGCATCAAACATGAAAGGGAAGAACTAAAATGAGCCTATTTAAGAATGGTGGTGGGTTGTGTATCACCGAGTCAGTTCCGACTCATAACAATCCTACACAGGATTTTCCAGGCTGTAAAATCTTTATGGGAGCAGAAGGTCTCATCTTTCTCCCGTGGAGCGACTGGTAGATTCGAACTACTGACCCTGTGGTTAGCAGCCCAGCTCTGAACTGACTACACTACCACGGCTCCGAATATTTACAAATAGCTGCGTATTTTTCTGACATTCACCGTTCTCAAATGAGAACTACAGTTGTTCCCTGTTCCAAACAAACATTCTTGACGTTAGATGAGGAGGCCCATGGGAACGGAGAGGGGGTCTTAAATACACTTTTAGAATCTATGATTTTCTGAAATAATTGTTGTTGTTATGAAGTGCTGTTGAGTCAGTTCCAACCCATAGCGACCCTGTATAGAGTTTCTGAGGAGCAGCTGGTGAGCTTGAACTGCCAACCTTACAGTTCAAATAGCTTTGCAGTCCAGTGCATTAACCCACAGCATCACATAGTACCCAAAATATATTCTACTGCCTTAAAAATAATAAAAAGAACATAATAATGCTCTTTTCAAATTAGTATTGTCATTCAAAAAACAATTGGGATTAGAAAAATCAAGAAAATTACTACTGTTGTTAAAATCCCACATAGAGGGACTTTAGACTCAGAGAGGGAGAGGGGCTGTGTGCTGACGACTGGGGGCAGGCTTGCAGGATATACACTTTGGTTGGTTGATGATGCATGGAGGGGATTGTAACCATGGCAATGAGACGATATACAATAGGATGAATGTAAAACTAATGTTCTCCCATGTAAACTATCACATAATTCACAATAGAATAATTTTTTCTTTACATATTTACAAAGTAGTTTTCCAGTTACAACAAAAACTTCTCCCATACATATATATACAAACTACCAAAGGCCACACTTGAATTTTAATGCTGGATTTCCTTTTAAACTACGTTCCTCATAAATGACCAAGGCACAAAAGGCACCTATGAAGTAAAGATGAGTAACTCAGAAGCATAGGAGGGGGAGGGAGCAAAAGTACTCTGCTACGGTTCCAGTATATACCATGCATGGGTTTATTCCACACAAAATGCGTTTACACATGTCTCTGCAAACAGTGGATGGCGGCAGACAAGTTCTCTCAGGAATACAGTTGTCTTAATCTCATTAGAGCGACTTCAAAAGGAAAAGCAGAATACTTTTTGTGCAATGGGGAGAAAAACGACTTTGAGAACAGAGCTATTATCAAATTCTTAACAAAACTCAAATGAACATCTTCCTGAACCACTGAAGCTTTGAACAAGTTTATGAGAAGGCCATCCCACATAAACCAACAGTTCTGATATGATTAAGCACTTTAAGGAAGACCTCAAAGATGAACCAAGAGAAGGAAGAAGGTCAAGTTCAACAAAGGAAGGAACTATGACTGAAGTCCAGAAACTGGTGAAAGAAGACCATAGAATTACGACTGATGTGACAGCCAGGTTTTGGCATTTTCAATTTTAAGTAAACATCTTTGACCTCCGTAAGATTTCGGGTGGGTGGATGAAAATCAGCTCACTCCAAAAGCTCAGCTTTCACTCCGTGTTTTAAGAAGATCAGAGCCTCAAGAAGCCAATCTTATGGAACGAATCATTACCAGAGACAAGTCTTGAAATTTCCAATATGATCCAGAGAACAGGGTCCAATCAAAACAATGGCTTCTGACCCCTGCTGGGCCAGTTAAGTTCAAGGCAGAGAGGTCAGTTCAGAAGGTTACGGCAACTGTTTTTCAGGATTCTCAAGGGGTCATCTTGATAGATTTTTTTCTCAAAGAACAAAGGATGAGCACAGAGCCTTATGAGGAAGAAATTTTAAGAAAATGGAAAACTGCATGGGTGAGAAAAAGATCATGAAAAGTTGCACAAGGAATTTTTTTTACCATCACTACAAAGTAGTGACAGCTATCCTCCTAGAATTTTCTTGGGAAAACCTTATCCCATCCACCTAGAGCCCCTACCTTGTCTCTTCAGTGTCTTCATTTTCTTCCCCAAATGTCAGGAACATTGAAAAGGAACAGGATCTGAGTCCCTAGAGTATATACCAAGACTCACTTGGTCTACCATATTTTCTTGTTTGGACACAACCAGATATTGCTTTGGAAAAATCTCTCAGCAACAAATTCTCCTGGGGTGTATTTCATCAGCCTGATCCACCCAACTCTGCCAGGAATAAGCTCATGAAAGGTCTCCTAATGAACAGTTCAGCTCTCAGCACCGCAGAGCTCCCCAAAGGTGTCTAGCTGGTTTAATTAGGATTCATATTTCTTATCCAATCCTATCTTTCTTTGCCTGATAATGGCCTTAAATGCCAATTTCAAGTAAAATAATAAACTGCAGTCATTAAACTAAAAGGCAAAAAAATATGTCAAGAGTACTTAAAGGCTCTCCCATCAGATTTGGGAGGTTGCACCATGTGACACCGTCCTTATGAACCTAAACTCCACCACAGGCCACCTGCCACTGACTCAACATTATACAACTGGGAGGAAACATGCTGATCAAGGAGTCAGAAGAACTGCTACAATTATGGTTTCTGCCATGTAACCCTGAGCAAGTTACTTAACACCTGTGTCTCAATTTACCCTGCTGTAAAATGGGGATGAGATAATAGTACCTCACTCATTGGATTGTTGAAGGAACAAAATTAGTGGAAGCACTTAAAGCACTAACATTCTACTGTGATGAGTAGTTTATCCCTCTCTGGAAGGAAGAAGAATGGCAGAAACTGAAGGCATGTGGAAGCAATACGTCCAAGTGAACATCTGTCTCCACAACCCTGAGACCAGAAGATCAAGATGGTGCCCAGCTACCACTACCAACTGCTCTGAAAGGGATCACAGTAGATGGTCCTGGATAGAGTGGGGGAAAATGTGGAACAGAACTCAAGATCATAAAAAAGTCCAGGCTTACTAGTCAGATAAGGACTGCTGTAACATAGATGATGACCCTTGGTCATCTTTCATGTCTGGAACTGAACTCTCCCCTGTGGCTCACTTTTCAGCCAAGCCACAGACAGGTATGTAAGGGGGGCAACACTAGTGAGGTACACGTACCATACAATGGTCAGTCCTTCGAGATCAAAAGGGCAGCGTTCACCCAAGGGCAAAGTTCACAAGGGTTGGGACAGAAGGAGGGATGGAAGCCAGAACCACAAGGAGGAAGTGGGATGTTACACTGAGGGAATTGCAATCAATGAGGTGAACCAAAGTGTATAAGTTGTTGAATATCAAAAAGATGATCTGCTCCAGCAACCTTCATTCAATTCACAATCAAGAGTTAAAAAAAAAAAAAAGTCTCATAAATAAGTTCCCACAGAATATTAGCTCCTAGTTTTCAAGTATCCTTAAACAGTCTAAAACTTCATATTACATCTGTAATACACAAACAAAGCAATTGTCAATCAGTCAATACTAACTTATATCAATTTATGCGTGACCACGGTAGAACTAGAAGAATTGATGCTTTTGAGCTATGGTGTTGGAGGAAAATATTGACAAGTACCATAGGCTGCCAAAAGAACAAACAGATTCATTTTGGAAGAAGTGTAGCCAGAGTGCTCCTTGGAGGCTAAGCTGGCCAAACTTCATCTCTCATACTTCAGACATACTGTCAGGAGGGACCAGTTGCTGGAGAAGGCTATCATGTTTGGTAAGGTGGAGGGTCAGAGAAAAAAAGGAAGACTCCCAACAAGATGGATTGGCCAATGGCAGCATTGATGGACTCAAACATGGCAGCAATTGTAAGGTTGGCCCAAGATCGGGTAGTATTTCGCTCTGCTGTACACAGGGTCACTATGGGTTGGTACTGACTCAATGGCACCTGACAACAACAACAACAGCAAGGTAGAACTGTGCTCCAGGGGGTTCCAACAGCTGTGACCTTTCAGAAGCACATCACTAGGACTTCCTTCCCAGGTGTCTCTGGGTGGACTCACATCTCCAAGAGCTTAAATTTTTGTGTCACCCCTAACTTTCTGTCTTTCTCCCCTGAAAAGGGGCTTTTTACTTAACATCAACTGAAAGGATGAAAGCCACCCAGTGGCTCCACAAAACACAAGGCCCAGGGATCTGCATCTCCCCAGGAAACGCTGTGGATCAGTTCTACTCTGTCACACATGAGGCAGCCATGAGATCACGGCCCAACTAAACAACAGCTAACACCGGAAACCAAAGCGTGGTAGATATACCCCTCAAAAGGCCTTTTCTGAGATCTGAGGATGAGGGCCACTGAAAAAGGACATTTCGGGCTAGGGAGGTAGTTACGTGACCAAATTATTTCCTTCAAAATAACAAGGGTTTTCTTGTTTCTACTCCTATGTAAGACTTGAGAATTTCCATCTTGAAATCTTAAACTCCGTCATGGAGGAAAACAAAGAAACAAGGAAGAGATACACAGAAGCAGAACTACGCAAGCAGGAAAGCCCAGCTCCTTTTTGAAATCAAGGTGCACCCACTTCTGCAACCTAACCTCTCACTATAAATGCACCTTAGCCTGTGAGCATGGGGAGATGTCTATGGCTAATCGTTTGCACCATGCACCACCCAGGAACTCCCAACCTTAGGTTAATGTCTAATACGTGTAAGGGCTGAGATAGTTCTCTTTCCAAGAAAAATGGACAAGTGGTTATTTTTCTGTGGAAGTCAAAGGCCTAGTTTGTGGCGATGCATTAGCAGTTATGAAAAAAAAAGTCTGTCTGGAGCATCATTACAGCTCAAAACCTGCTAAGCTCAAGGAATTGGGAGGCCAAATGCACCTGGATACAAAGCAATGCTCTTTGGGAGTGTAGAATCACAACAAGCTGCTTTCACTAGTCCTCGCTGTGACAGAGACCATGTTATTCAGATGAGCTATGGAGTGAGCGAGCTCATCTCAAAGCAGTTGCGGTCTCCTGTAGACAGAGGGTTTGTGAAAGAGCGTGTGGTGGCTGCTGCGGAGCTCTTAGTGCCAGATAAAGTCAAACTGTTTCAGAGGGTTCCTTTGTCTCGGAGAACTGTCTCAGAATCAGATTACCAATTTTGCAGAAGATACTGAGAAAAATATTGAAGGATTCTGCAGGAGATTTCCAATTATTACTCTCTGGCTTGTGACAGAACAACAGACATAACAAATAGTGCCCAAGTGGCCAAATTCGTTCATGGGACAGCTAAAGAGTCTGACACACAAGAGGCACTGCTGCCAACGGAAGCCATGCACGGCATGACATGTTTGAGAGACTTGTTTTATCAATGAAAAAAACCTGAGCTAACATTTGAAAAGTTTAGTGGCCTTACTTACCAACCACAGTTGTCTCAAAAAGGGTTCATTGTATTTGTCAATAAAGAATTGAATCGTGTCAGTCATGATTCAAGTGATTTAATTATATACCATGGCATCATACACCAAGAAAGTCTCTGTACACAGCAGTTTTGGCTCAAAAATGTGAAGTCAACACTAGTGTCACGCATAAATTTTGTCAAAGGCAGAGGGTTTAACAGCTAGCTGCCAGTCTAAGGAGTTACTGAATGATCTTGACTCTGAGCACGATGATCTTGTTTATCGCTGTGAAGTGCAGTGACTGAGTCATGGGAACATGCTCATAAGGTTTTCCGAACTGCGGAATGAAGTCTTTCGGTTCGTGAAGATGAAGGGAAACCTGTCAGGGAACTCAATAATAGCAAGTGGCTGTGTGATCTAACGTTCATGGTGGAAATTACAAAGTACCTCTCAGAGCTGAACAACAAGCTGCAGGGCCCCAACCAGCTTCTCAGCTCCCTGCTTTCAAACGTGAAATCATCTGAAGCTAAACTGTTGTTGGTACGTGCCATAGAGGCGGCTGCGACTCACAGCAACCCTGGATAGGGTTTCAGAGGAGCAGCTGTTGAGTTTGAACCACCATGGAAAGTGGAAATGAATAACAGTGCATTTCCCACTCTGGAAGGACAAAAGCCTTCAATCACACTTGAAAATGCTGGTGCATGCACAAAATCAATTGAGGCATTTAATCAGAGATTTAAGGGTGTGTAAAGTTAACAAATGGAAATGAACATCTTTGCTACACTGTTCCATGTGGAACCAGCTGATGTGCCTGATAACATACAGCATGAAATCATTCAGCTGCAAAGTGATGATGAGCTGAAAGCTAGGTACAATAACCTCCCACTACTTGAGTTCTATAAACATTACATAAGCAATGATGAATAGCTTTGAGGAGACCTACACTGAAATATGCATCTGTGTTTGGAGCAACTTACTGCTACCAGCAGTTCTTCTCAAAATTTGCCATCTCAAATAGTCAGCTGCACTCCAGACTGACCGACGCAAACCTGGAAAAGCAGTTGCCAAGTGGCAACATCATCAATACCATCTAACATCACACACCTCACCAAAGGGAAGTAGTCCCAGCCATCACATTAGGAGTGAATTAATTAAATGTTTAAACAAATATAGCAGGCTAATTTTCTAGTTGATAATTTTGTACAGCCCGAGAATGATGTTATAAATATACAAATGATCCTTGGCAGAAAAAATGTCTCCCACCCCTGTTTTAGAAAGTAGAAAGCCTTGTTTTTATCTATGAGACCAGTTTAACATTTGAATTTGCTTCCAAAGGGCCTGGTGGATTAATGTGCTGGACTGCAAAGTCAGCGTGAACCACAAGATTGGTGGAACGCTATATAGGGTCACACAAGTCGAAACCGAGTAAACAGCACTTAACAACAACATACCTCTTACAACCTTGCTTGCTGAAAGCAAAGAGTAATTAAAATACTTACTGATAAAGATCAAAGACTATAGCTTTCGGTTTGCTCAGATCAACCATCAACACTCATGGAAGCAGCAGTCAAGAAATCAAACAACGTATTGCATAATGCAAATCTGCTGCACAAGACCTCTTTAAAGTGTTCAAGATCAAAGATGTCAGTTTGAGGACCTAAGGTGCACCTGACCCAAGCCATGGTATTTTCAATAATCTCATCCGCATGTGGAAGCTGGAGAAAGAATAGAGAAGACCATAGAAGAATTGATGCAACTGAGTTATAGTGTTGGAGAACACTGACAGTACCATGGGCTTCCAAAAAACCAAACCGATTTGTGTTGGAAGAAGCAGAGTCGGGATGCCGTTGAAGCCAGGATGGCCAGACTTCGTCTCTCATGCTTTGGGACATGTTATTAGGAGGGACCAATCCCTGAAAAAGGACATCATGCTTTGTAAAGTGGAGGGTCAGCAAAAAAGAGGAAAACCCTCAACAAGATGGACTGGCACAGTGGCAGCAGCAATGGCTTCAGGCATAGCACGGATTTTGAGGTTGGCACAGGACAGGGCAGTGTTTCATTCTGTTGTGGATAGGGTCAGCTATGAGTCGGTACCAACTCAAGGACACCTAACAAATATACCTCTTATCAATGAAAAAGAGGGAGTCCTGGTGTGGCGCTGTGGGTAATGCACTAGACTGCAAAGCCGTTTGAGTTGCTAGGTTGGCGGTTCAAGTTCACCAACTGCTCCTCGGAAACTGTATACAGGGTCGTTATGGGTCAGAATCGACTTGACAGCACTTAACAACAACAACAACAATGAAAAAGATCTTATTTGTTTTATAACAAATATACCTGAGTAACTTGTGGTTGTTAGTGCCGTCAAGTCGGTTCCGACCCATAGCAACATTATATAGGTTTTCCGAGGAGCGGCTGGTAATCTTGAACTGCCAACCTTGTGGTTCAAATTGACTTTGCTGTCTAGTGCATTAACCCTCAGTGCCACATCAATAACTACTTAGCCCTTAATGTTTGCAGGTTTTGTACTTTTACCTTACACATATTTCAGCTATTTTTAAAGTCCACATGAAAACAGCTAGAGCACAGAAGGAAATGCTTGTGAAATTCTTGAGGTCTACTCAGATCACAGTCAAGATAAGGTCAGTGGATGTTTGGAATACCTAAGAAGCTAACTTAAAATAAAACAATCTGATGGCCAAGAATGCTTTCTCAAGCTGTGCTTCAGGGAAAAGGCTTTTGGCTTACATTGTATGTTTGATTTCTCTCTATTCCAACATACGATTTAGCCAAAAAATGTCCCCTTCTGCCAGAAGGCATTATGAGAAGAATAAATTCAGTCTGGCAAGGACGCTGACTGACTGCCCCTTACACAGGAATCCAACCGAGAGGAGTCGCTAAGTGTTTCAGAGGCAGCCCCAAGGAAAGAAGTAAAAGTCTAAAGAAAAATGTGCATTTAAACCTGTAGGCAAAAGCTTTGTAAATGGCCACCTCTGACTTCACTAATGCTGTGTGTGCCCAGTAAAACCCAGTGAGGCAGACTGCCACATCTCACATCTTTCTCCCGCATAGCAGCTGGGGGGGGGGGGGGGGGGGGGGGGGGGGGGGAGGGGGGGGTGCAACGCTGGTTAGCAGCCCAGTGCTTAATCCACTGTGCCATAAAGACTTGTTGTAGCACATGCAATCCATCTAAATTCAAATCAAGAATCTTACTTTTTAAAGTCGACACTTATTCAATAGCAAACTACTTGTTAAGTGCCGTGGAGTTGGTTCCATAAGCCAAGTAGTTGGCAAATCTCTACCCCAGACACTGGTGACACAGAAGTGAACAAAACAGACAGTTGCACTTGAGGGAGCTTACATTGTAAAGGGAAAAAACTTATCACCAAGTGTAAATGTTCTTCGGATACAATTGTAGAAACACTTCATGCAGATCTGTGATGAACCGCTCAAACAAAGAGAAGCCCTAGTAAGAATGTCTGAATTTACTAGGCTTTTTGCCTCGCTTAATATAAGGAGTTCGGGTAGTCTCGTGGTTACGAATCAGGCTGTGAACCTTAAGGTCAGCAGTTTGAAACTACCAGCTGTTCCGCGGGAGAAAGATGAGGCGTTCTGCTCCCGTAAAGATTTACAGCCTCGGAAACCCTGTGCAGGGTCACTGTGAGTCATAACCGACTCCATGGCACATAACAACAACAATGCAATGTATGGGAATAACTTTAGTGGTGGCTTACTACTTAGATCAACTGCAAAGTTACAGTTAAGTAGGCAAACCACATACATGGAGACAGTGAGAATATCACACACAAGACATAAAATTCAGAGCTAGTTGGCAGTAGATTGTCCGATTTCAATTAAGAGTTCCTGAGTGGAGCACATCGTCCCAGGTTCCATTATTAGCTGGAAGGTTGACAGAGTTTGAACTCACTGGAGTTCTTCTGAAAGGCTGCACGCTTGAAAACCCTGTGGAGTCCAATTCCACTCTGTACACATGGCGTTGGAATGAACGTAACAGATTTAAGTGATAAACTTAATACATAATGTTCCGTAGAAAGATCTTCTCTGTATCACAAGGATTAAAACAATTAAGGAACTCCAACCAATGGAAAATTAAGCTGAACAAGGATGTTAACATAAAGACAGGCAGAGTGTGCAATGACTCTAGTAAAATCCATTAATGGCATAATAAAAATGACTGCAGAGTGTAATATGAGATTTAAAAGTAGTATTTTTAGACTAACTACTCTGTGATCTAAAATGTGATCACAAAGTAGTTATTCTGAAAACCTAGGAATTGGGCTTGGGGTTAGAGGGAAGAAACAGGCTTACAGAGCAGAAAAAACTTACTGAAGCTCTTGACTTTTGCTGGGCAAAAAATGGCATACACATTAATTTCAGCTGGTATGAAAATAAAAATTCCAATCTGACAGCTAAAATACGATCACATACTAACATCTTAATCATTTAGAAATGTATTAAAGAAAAAAAAAAAAAAAACCCTGATTACCAGTGGCTGATGGTCCTACAGCACCACACAATTGGACAGAAGTATAGTAACGTGATTTTTTTATTTTTAACATACTATAAAATACCTCAGACATTGAAAGAAGATATGAAGACTAAATATAAACACCCATACACTCCACACCCAGCTTCAGTCAACTACTACCACACAACTGAAAAGGCGCTCTGGTAGTATAGTGGGTGACAAGTTGGGCTGCTAACCACAAGATCAGCAGTTTGACTCTACCAGCCACTCTGTTGGAGAAAGATGAGGCTTTCTGCTCCCATAAAGATTTACAGCCTTGGAAACCATATACAGGGTCACAACCGACTCCACGGCACACCACAACCACCACCATACAAATGAAGACCCTGAATATAGCTTCATATTGGTATAATTTTATAACCTTTTTAATTGTCATTAGGACTGTTGATGTGGTGCTGTAGCATCAACAATAAACTTCAAACCACAAGGCTGGCAGTTCAAACCCACCAAATGCTCCTCGGAAACTCTATATGGTGCGCTATGGGTCAGAACCAACTCAATAGCACTTAACAACAATTGCCATTATAAAAATGAAGTCTTTATTTAAGGAAGAACTGTAAAGACTTTTTTCCCACCTAAAGTTTGAGCAGTGGCAAAGCTTATGCCAAATCTACATGCTAGGAGCCAAGAGTTAGACTTAATGACAATTTTACATGATGAAGAATTTACTGATGAAGATCAAAGACTACAACCTTCAGTATGGAGTACAGCTCAATGTAAAGAAAACAAAAATCCTCACAACAGGACCCCCAGACAATATTTTAATACACAGAAATAAGATTGAAACTGTCAAGGATTTCATTTCACTTGGATCCACAATCAGTGCTCAGCAGTCAAGGTAGCAAACAACATATTGCATTGGGAAAATCTGCTGCAAAAGACCTCTTTCAAGTGTTAAAGAGCAATGATATCACTTTGAGAACAAAGGTTATGCCTGACCCAAGCCAGGGTATTTTCAATTGCATTGTATACATGTGAAAGTTTGACAATGAATAAAGGAAGATCATAGATGACTCGATACATTTGGGTTATAGTGTTGGAGAATATTGAAAGCACTCTGAACTGCCAGAAGAACAAATCTGTCTTGGAAGGAGCACAGCCAGAATGCTCCTTAAAAGTGAGGATGGCGAGGATTTCTCTCACATACTTGGACATGATAATCAGGAGAGGCAGGTTTCTGCGACAGGACATCAGTCTTGTTAAAGTAGAGCGTCAATGAAAAAAAGGAAGACCTTCAGCAAGAGTGAACACAGTATCTGCGACAATGGGGCTCAAACATAGCAAAGACTGTGAGGATGGCCGAAGGAGGCAGAGTTGCATTCTGTTGCACACAGGGTCACTAACCAACCTGATGGCACCTAATGACAACATACTATGATAATCCTGAGTCAGCTTGGTGGGAGACTAGTGCAAAATACCAACATATCCGGATCTGTTGGTACGCATCAGGTATGTTCGATGTGGACTACAACTGAGAATAGGTGTTGCCCTGGTCAGGTTATTTCTGAAAAGTCATTTGGCACGATTAGGTCTGAGGCTAGAGTCATGTGTTTACATGTTACAGAGCACCTCTACTGCAGGTATAGAAGGAAAAGTCTGCTACACACACTAATACCGTAATTCTAACTACTGACTGCTGGTCAATGTTAAAAAATACTGGGATAGTCTCGCCAAAGCTAAGACATTTTCTACAAACTATGCCTCAGCACTCCATGCCTCTGATTAAAAAAAAACAAAGTCCCTAATTAATATACCCACAGCTGTAAGAAGTTGCTTGTTCTCGCACATTGATAACCTCACACAATGGCTGGCAGTTTCCCTGAACTTCCTGACTAACAGAGAAGCAAAGCAGTGCCTGTGTGTTCAGTACAGCCTCTATTTACTGAGCACATTCCAGGTTAGGTACTCTGGGTACAAAAATAAATCAATCATAGATCCTTAAGAAGCTGACGCTCTAGGAGCTGGATGCAGGCTTGGTTCTTAAAGAACAAAGAAAAGAAAAAAGAAACCAAAAATAGAAAAAAAGGAAAAACAGAGAACAGGTGAAAACAAGATGGACTAGCCTAAGCAGCAGGCTGGTCAGTGAGGCTCAGTCTTCGGGGGCAATTGCTCCTTGCTCCACTTCCATTACTTCCCATGTTTCTCCCTCCTCCAGTCGACCTGAGGGCTCTGCTAGGTCCTCATTTTCTCCCCTCAACAGCTCACCCTCTGCCCCAGCTCTAACTACTGACCTCGGCTGAAGATTCCCCAATTTCTTCCTTCCAGCCTGGATGGCTCACCTGAGTTCCAAACCCACAAACCCATCTGTCTGCTCAACATCTGCAACTGGCATCTCTCACACTCAGCATTCCCAAACCTGGACTCACCATCTGCCTCTCCTTGAACCCACAAACACACATGTTGTTGTTGTTGTTAAGTGCCGTGGCATCAATTCCAATGCATAGCAACCCTGTAGGTTTCCGAGGAGCTGCTAGTGAGCTTGAACCGCCAACCTTGCAGTTCGAAAACTTTGCAGTTTAGCTCATTAACCCACAGTGCCATACCAGGGCACTACTCTTCCCCATTATAGTCCCTCCCATCTCCTGGAAACCCCAATGTCTACCTAGGCTCCATACTAGCCTTTTCTACCAACTTTTAACAGGGAGCTCTTTGTTATGGGTTGAATTGTGTCCCCCAAGAAAATATGTTGATATCCTAACCCCCAGTGCCTATAAATGTGATCTTATTTCCTTCGAAACAGGGTCGTTACAGATGTAAGTAGGAACAGGAAGCCATACCGGGGTATCCCTATCAGAAGAGAAGATGACATAGAAGGAGGATGACCAGAAGGGGAATGGAGACAGATTGGAGTTATGCCAAGGAATGCCTGGGGCAACCAAAAGCTGCTAAGAGTGAGGAAGGATCTTTCCCTCAAGGTCCGGAGGACACATGGTCCTGCCACCACCACTTGTCTGTCAGCTTGTCACATGGTGGTGGCTTGTGTGTCGCTGTGATGCCAGAAGCTATGCCACCAGTATTTTAAATGCTGGCAGGGTTGCCCATAGTGGGCAAGTTTCAGCTGAACTTTCAGATTAAGGATTGGAAGAAGAGGCGGGCTACTTCCAAATTATTTGTCACTGAAAACCTTATGAGTAGCAGTGAAAGACTGTCAGATAACACTAGAATACTAAATATTGAAACATGAGAACACCACCAGAACACTGTATGGATTGGCACATTGGCAGGAGCAATGGGCTCAAGTATAGCAACAAGTGTGAGGATGGAAAAGGACCGGGCGATGTTTCATCTGTTGTATACGGGGTCACTATGGGTTGGAAATGACTCGATGGCACCTAAAAACAACACCACAGCCCTGCCAACACCTTGGTTTTGAACTGCTGTCCTCTAGACCTGTGAGACTAAATTTCTGCTAGCTTTGCCACTCAGTTTATAGCACCTTACAACAGCGCTAAGACAGGAAGACAGTACTGAATAGATCCAGCTTCTTCTCCTCAGCCCTATTCAAATCCAGGTGGTCATCAACTGCATCAAAACAACTCTTTAAATCGACCTTTCTTTGCAAGACAATCAACATCTTGTTATTTAAAAACCCTTTACTGGTACCCTCACTACCTTCAGGGTAAGTCCCAAAGCCTCACCATACACAGCCCCCAACTCTCCTCTTCCCACTGCTCACCTGCTGCTTTTGCCTCAGAACTACTTTTCCTGCACTTTCTTTCACTGAAACAGTCTTTTCCAGGCCCTGGTAAGATTCCCTGCCCTGTCCTCAGGTCCCAACTCAGATACCACTTGTCCTGAGACCCTTTCTCTGCTAACCCCCTGAGAGCTCACAGCATCCTCTCCTTGCTGCCTCACAGTAAGTGCATGCCTGCTTCCTTGTTGGTATCAGCACCAGGGCAAACTCCTAGTATGCGCCTAGAACTTACAGGTCTTCAATACTGGATGACCAAGTGACTGGGTAGCCACCAGGGACAAAGTCTGTCTACCCCTAACTTTTGATGTAGTAAGTACCTCAGTGGAATTTCCAGTTCGGAATAAAAGACAGGCATTTAAGAAGAAAAACTAGTTTCTCCATTTTTCTCTTACCCTGAAACCAGGCAGGTAAGGCAAAGCAATACCTAGATTTAAGGCCATCGAGTCAGTTCCAATTCCCAGCGACCCTGTATAAGGTTTCCAAGGAGCAACTGCTGAACTTGAACTGCCAACACCTTGTGGTTCAAACTGACTTTGCAGTCCAGCGCATTAACCCACTGCACCACACTAGGACTCCTTACATAGCAAGCACTTCAGATTTAAGTATTACCTAGAATCACCCAGCAGTACTGTGCTCCTAAGTGAAAAATAAAACCAAATGATAAACTTTTATCCTAGACCAAAAGGGAGAAAATGATAAAGGGCGGGGGGCGTGGAGGTAGGTGAGGAGGAGCAGGGAAGTTAGATCAATGGAAACAGAACCACCAGATGGAAATAATGAGGATGCTGACATACTGTGGGAAATGGAACCAGCGTCAATGCACAATATGTATATAGAAATTGCCGTGTACACTTTCACCAAAAACACAATAAAATATTATGGGGGTGGGGGGAGGGACATAATCTGGATACGTGAGTCCGCCCACAAACTAGATTTTGAGGTTTTCCAGGGCAGAGCTATGATTACTGGACTAGCCTAATTGTTAGCATTTAATCTGTGCATATGCATTAATCCACACAGTCACTTCAGGGGTGTGACAGAGACGGTTTTGTGACTACCTAGGCTCGGCTCGGCTTGGCCAGGATTCTCACGGTTTAGCACCTCGATGATAAGATCTAATATAATACAACCAATCCCATGATCTGATCTGATGAAATCATCCAATGCATTGTAAATCCTCACTTCTAGCATGTTAATGAGGTCAGATGCCATCTACAGGATCAGGTTGTGTCTTGAACAAATCTCTTTTGAAATATAAAAGGAGAGAGAAATGAGCAGAGAAAGATGCAAGAAAGAAGAGGTAGAACTGGAATACGTCCTTTGGACCTCGGGTCCCTATACTGTGAAGTTCCTAGACCTGGAGAGAGATTGACGCTAAAACACATGGAGGCCTCCAAAGAATGATGAGTATTCAGATGCTGAAAAGAGACAAGGACCTTTCCCCAGAGCCAGTCCTCTGAATTCGGCCTTCTAGCCTTCTAAACAGAGACAACACCTTCCCGTCCACTTGTGGTATTCCTGTTATAGCAGCACTAAGTAACTAAGGGCAGGGCATCACTGGAGTACCCATGGTTCACAGGGGAGAGCTGGGGTTCAGAGAGCTCAAAGAATTGGCCCAAAGTCACATAACCAGTTGGCTGAGGAAACCAGAATTCTGGCAATATATCCCTAGAATCTTGGCCCTGCTGAGGTAAACAGTCAATGAATGGAATGTCTGCTGAATGAATTTGGTAAACTGAACAAGAAGGAGCGGTGGTGCTGTGGTGGGTTAGGCATTGGGCTACTAACCACAAGGTCAGCAGTTTGAAGCCTCAGCTTTCTGCTCCCATCGAAAGATTACAGCCTTGGAAACCCTACTAAATAGGTTCACTATGAGTTGGAATCAACTTGATGGTAGAGTGGCTACCTTTGGGTTTTAAACTGAACTCAAACCCATTTAGGGTTATATTAGCAAAGAGGAAGTGGGATAATCCAAGATGCATTCATATTTGATTTTAGATTACACTTGTTGTTGTTCTTGTTAAGTGTCGTCAAGTCAGTTCTGAACCATAGAGACCCTGTATAGGGTTTCTAAGGAGAGGCGGTGAGTTTGAACTGCCAATCTTGCAGTTCAACCCAACTTTTCAGGCCAATGCATTAACCCACAGTGCCACACCAAGATTTCAGGTTACACTTAGGACCAATAAATTTGCATTTACAAAATCAATGAAAAACACCAAACCAGTTGCCTTCCAGACACCAAATCAGTTGCCAAACAGATGATATGAAACCTGCAAATAAAAGCTGCAACAGTACATTCCAAATCATGGCAGCCCATTCATTGTAAGTTACAGACCTTTCCAGAAGTGGGTTGTCAGGTACCTACTTCCACGGATTGGTGTCACCCAGTGTGGTAACTCAAGGTGTTTTCTGCCCCACCCTGTGGACGTCCTCCCATACCAAAACACAATACTGTTTATTATCAATTTTTATCATAGAATAATGTGATAGAATTGTAAATTACTGAAATTTAATATTTCTTAAATTACATTAATACTAATAAGAAAATACTTTTGCAACATCTTCCAACATTGAATTACATTACTTGCAAATGAACAGAAGCCTTTTTAAAATTTTCTCCTTTTCCTTTAGGTACTTCATTCTCAGGAAAGGTTCATAAATACTAACCTATCAGAATACTGTAGCTAACACACAAAAATTTAGATAAAATCTGTGACTATGAAAATACTACAGCAGCAATGAAAACAATATGCTGTGTATAGGTGAAAGCATGTGATCCCAAAGAGCCATTATAATTGGGAAATAATGACAGCTCTGAGCAGAGCACACTGTTGTTGTTGTGAAGTGCCGTGGAGTCGGTTCCAACCCCTAGTGACCCTGTATAGGGTTTCTGAGGAGCAGCTGGTAAGCTTGAGCCTCCGACCTTGCAGTTCAAACGGCTTTGAAGTCTAGTGCATTAACCCACAACACCACACCAGAACTCTACTAGAAAGATCAAAAAAGTAAGCAACTATTGGTCTCTCCCCATATGCAGCAATTATGAGTGAAAAAAAAATCAAAGATGTATGGAAATAATTAGTTCAATGGATCATGTGAACATCAGCCTCCATGACCCTATGACCAGAATTAATGGTTCCCCAGTTACCACTACCAACTGTTCTGAAAGGGATCACATTAGAAGGTCCTGGACAGAGAAAGAGAAGAATGTGGAACAAAACTCACAATCATCATCATAAAGAAACACCAAGCTTACTGGTTTGATAGAGACTGGTAAAACCTTAACACTATGGCCCTTAGTCACTTAGTTCAGGTCTGGACCTGAACTCACCTCCTTGCTCAATATTCAAACAATCAACAGACAGGTCTACAAGGGGAACAATGACACTAGGGAGGAACACATTCCATAAAATAATAAACCTTTTGTACATATCCACCTAATTTTTGACAAAGAGCCAATATACATGAAATGAAGAATCCTGAATTACTGGTAATCTACGAGGATGGACAAGCATGCTGACCAGGTATGGGAGGGAGAATGGAAGTACAGCCACAAACATGTAAAGGTTTGATACAGGGCATGTGCACAGGAATCTTTCTTTACCTTGGCTGCAAATGTACCCATGAATATGATAGAGCGTACAGGGGGCAAGTAGTGAAACTTTCTTAGACATTACAGAACACTGAAGGAGCACACCATCTATTGGTGGAGAGGCAGAGAAAAAAAACCTTTGACTTCCAGTACCCCCAGCCTCTCCCCACCACAGTGTGGGCCATTTCATTTGGGTTTTTTGTTTTGTTTTGTTTCTGTGTTTTCCTTCTTCTTGCATTACATAACAGGAGACAGCAACTGCAGCCATACAGCCAAGCCACAGCTGTAACCTTCTAGAATACCACCAATTGGGCAAGAACCCATACCAGCTGCTATACACTACAGCAGGGTGTACAACCAACACTTGCTAAAATTACTGTGAACTGAATTGTTCAGAGAAGTCCATCTCCTGATCACACCTACCAGGAGGCAATTGGTGAGTGCCTAAGAATACACCAATATGCATTCATCAAATAAATACAAAGACACCACCACCAAAAATACCTAAAAAGCAGCAGAAAATTTCTGCCCACATGCAGAAACAAGATAGAGTAGCTCAAACAAACGACCAAGAAGAATTAGAAAATGTTTTTGAGGAAGAAGAGGCACTGGATCTACCTGAAAAAGAATTCAGGAGAATGCTACCGAGGTACATCTAAATGTTCCACAGAAGGTACATCCAAATGTTCCACATAAAGGAAAATAGGAAGAAGTTAGAAAAGTGCAACAGGAACAATCAAACAAAACAGATATAGCATTGGAGACAATACAAAAAACCTGCAAACAGAGGTCTAGATGATCAATACTAAAATATCAGAAATGGACAATACACCAAAAGGGCAAAGAAGAAGAATTTAATCAATGGAAGCCTGAATTAGTGATAAATTTCTCAATACTGCTAAGAGGAACAATCAGAAAAAAGAATGAAACAATCTGAAGAAAGCCTAAAAGTCATGTGAGTCAGCATGAAGAGAAATAACCTACAATTGATTGGAATTACAGAACAGCAATAAACCAAGAAAACCACAGAAAAAAATAGTCTAAGGACTTCTAGAAGAAAATTTCCCTAGCATGAAAGAAGAGGATAAGAATTCTAGAAGTTGAACAAACCCTACGAAGGACAGGCCACAAAAGAAAATCATCAAGGCATATCATAATGGAATTCTCCAAAATCAAAGATAAGGAAAGAATCCTGCAAACAGTTAGGGAAAAACTAAATGTTACCTACAAAGAGAAACCACTAAGATTAAGCTCTGATTTCTTGGCAGAAACCATACAGGCAAGAAAGCAATGGGGAGACATATACAAAATTCTAAAAGAAAAAACTGCCAACCAAGAATCATATACTCAGAAAGCTATCCATCAAATATGATGGCAAAATTAGTATATTTCAGGACAAACAGCAATTAAAGGACTTTGTCGAAACCAAGCCAATGTTTCTAAATATATTAAAGGGAGCACTTTGAACTGACAACAAACAAGAGCAGACAACATGGCAATATCACCCAGAACTCAGTTCAGATATGGAAAAGTCCAGAGCAGAACAAAACTACAAGATTGAAAACAGGTGATCTGGGATGTCAGTCTATGAACAACTACAAAGCAAAAGGAGGGAAAAGTATACTTACAGATTTCCAGGAGGCAAGGGGGTCAAGGTAGATGTCAGGTTAAAATAGGGTGTTTTAAAATGAAGAAGAAATTAATAAAGTACAGGGTAACCTCCAAGAAACTTAATAACATATTCACATAAAATCTAGAAAAGGAAAATCGAAGATGATTTTGGAAACATTAAAACTATGTGGAAACTGACACAAAAAGCACACCAAAAACAACAACAACAACAACAACAAATTCAGCACAAGAAAGCATGGAGAACAACAAAAAACCCAAAACCCAGCAGCACCACAAAACAACAAACCGTAAAATGAAAGCAATTAATCCACACCTACTGCAGGTTTATGTGCTGGACTGCAAGGTTGGTTTGAACTGCAAGGTCGGTGGTTCAAGCTCACCAGCTGCTCCTCAGAAATCCTATACAGGTCGCTATGAGTCAGAACTGACTGGAAGGCACTTTACAACAACTCTATTTTAAGGAGTCCTGGGGTGTGGCACTGTGGGTTAATGAAGTGAACTGTGAAGTCAGTTTGAACTGCAAGATTGGCAGTTCAAGCTCACCAGCTGCTTCTTGGAAACCCTCTACAGGGTCACTATGGGTTGGAACTGACTTGACCGGCACATAACAACAACAACACTATTGATATTACACCGAATGTCAATAGATTAAATGCACCAGTCAAAAACGGAAAGTGGCAGAGCAGAATAGGTAAGAAAACAGAATCCATCAATATCCTATCTACAAGACACATATCTTATACACTAAGACAAAAATAGATTTAAAAGATCAAAGGATGGAAAAAATGTATCAACCTAATTGCAAGCTAAACAAAATGAGCAGGAGGAACAATATCAACGTTTGACAAAATAAATGTTAAAAGCAAAAACCAACATAAGAGACAAAGAAGGACACTGTCTCATGACTACAGGATCAACTAGCCAAAAGGACAGAACCATAATCAATATCTACACACCAACGAAGAGCCTCAAAATACATAAATCAAACTCTAATAGAATTGAGGGAAGAACACCTTCAGTATTTCTCAAGTTGAGGGAACTGAAGAAAAAATGCAAGCCTCAACTTAACAACACTGAAGGATTCTGTTGGAAGAAATACAGCCAGAATGCTCCTTAGAGGCCAAGATGGCCAGACTTCGTCTCTCATACTTTGGACACATTGCCAGGTGGGACCAATCACTGGAGAGGACTGTCATGTTTGGTAAGGTGGAGGGTCAGAGAAAAAGAAGACGACCCCCAGCAAGATGGATTGGCAAAGTGGCAGTATCAATGGGCTCATACATGGCAACAATTATGAGGTTGGCCCAGGACTGGGCAGTATTTCGTTCTGTTGTGCATAGGGTCACTGTGAGTTGGTACCAACTCTATGACACCTAACAACAACAACAAATGGGAAAAATATTGAATGATGTAGAAAGCATCAAAAAAAAGATACAAGGAATAAACAGAGTCACTGTACAAAAAAGAAATAGTCGATGTTCAACCATTTCAAGAGGTAGCATATGATCAAGATCAAATGATACTGAAGGAATAAGTCCAAGGTGAACTGAAGGCATTGGCAAAGAACATGGCACTGGGAACTGATGGAATACAAATTGATATCTTTCAAAATCCAATTTGGCACTGGAGGCACTCACTCATCTATGCCAAGAAAAT
>NW_006408543.1:21492577-21499118 GCF_000296735.1 Chrysochloris asiatica | reverse complement strand
GAGCAGCTGGTGAGCTTGAACCACCGACCTTGCAGTTCAAACAGCTTTGCAGTCTGGCACATTAACCCACAGCACCACACCAGGACTCCATTAGCCATTGTTGTTGTTAAGTACCATGGAATCGGTTCCGACTCATAGTGACCCTGCACAGATTTCCGAGGCTGTAAATCTTTACGGGAGCAAAAAGCCTCATCTTTCTCCCGCGGAACAGCTGGTAGTTTCAAACTGCCCACCTTGAGATTGGCAGCCCGATTCATAACCACTACGTTAACAGAGGTCCTTTGTTGTTGTTGTTGTTGTTGTTATGTGCTGTGAAGTTGGTTCCAACTCAGACCTCCTTTAGACAGATGCAAATCAAAACGAGATATCTCATTAACTGCGTAAACGAAGTTCAAAAAAACATAGAAAATAGCAAATGCTGGAACCCTCCTACATTGCTGGGGGGACTGTAAAATGGTTTAACCATTTTCAACTCTGGAAAACAGTGTGGCGCTTCCTCAGAAAGTTGGAAATAAATATACCTTATGACCCAGCAATCCATGTACTTGGTATATAGCAACAAGAAATACGAGCCAGAACGAGTAGATATATGTACAGTAATGTTCATCGCAGCACTATTCACAATAGATATACCCAAACTCCGTGAGGGACTGAGTTGCTGAGCCTGGGGAGGTCAGGACCATGATCCACAAGCATAATACAATTCACAAAGACAGTGTTCCATAGCCTAGTTTGGTAATAACTGGAATCTTAAAAGCTCATGAGCAGTCATCTAAGGTGCAACTACTGGTCTCTCTCCATCCAGAAGAAAGAAAAGGAATGAAAACTGAAGATGTTTAGAAACAGTCCCATGATCTAATAGACCACATAAGCATCAGTCTCCATATCCAAGACTAGAAGAGCTATATGGTCCCTGGCTACCATTACCAACTACTCTAAAAGGCTCACATTGAAAGGCCTTGGATAGCGTGGGAGAAAATGTGAAACAAAACTCAAAATCCTAAAAAAAAAATAAAAAACACCAGGCTTACTGGTCACAGCAAGACTGCTGAAATCCTTCAGGTCTGGAACTGAGCTTACCCCCATGGCTCAATTTTCAGGCAAGTAAGAGATAAGTACATAGGGGGCAATACCACTAATAAGGGAAACACACCACAGAATGGTCAACCATTCAAGATCAAAAAGGCATCATTTACCCCTAGCCAAAGTGCAGAAGGGCTGGGAAAGGAGGAAGAATGGAAACAACACAGGGAGGAGGTGGGATAAGTGAATTACACTGAAGGGCTTGCAATCAGCAGATGAAAAAAAGTATATGATTTGTTGAATGTAAAACGGATGATGTGCTTTGTTAAGCTTCATTCAATTCTCAGTAAAAAGCTTTTTGTTAGGTTTTGGTTTTAGAAAGGCTCTGGTTGGTGAAGACAAGGCGACATGCCCCATTTAGGATACAAGTACTCCACGTTGGGAGTCCTACAAGCCTTGCCCATGGGTATCTTCCTTTTGATGATCCTGGTTTGTATTCTTTTGCTATAGTATATGTGTAATCATAAAAAAACATAGTCAACCATTTGAGATTGAATGGGCAGCATTTACCCAAGGACAAAGTTCAGAAGGTTTAATTAAGAAAGAAGAAGGAATGGAAATCAGACACATGTAGGGACGTGCTGTTACCTTGTGTGTGTGGGGGGAGGGGGGACGACAGCAATTAGTGGCATGAAACAAAATGTGTATGAACGTATGAAAAGTTGAGTGGAGGCCTGTTTTGTAGAATGGAAGCTGATTTTTAAGCACAAACAAAAGTAAATGAATTAGCACAGTCTCAGTTGTAAGGATATATGGGGCTTAGGAAACATGTTTTGGTGTTCTAATAACCTACAGGGATACTTTTATGAAAAATAATCCATTGCTGCTGGAACACTGCACACAAAAGTTGTTTTGTTGTCACTGAGTGGGGGTCCGCATCCCCCTACATCACCCTAGTGATTTCACTGTGGTCAAACTTTTTTTCACACACAAAAAGTCAGAGCATCTGTAGCTATCGCCTGCCTTGTGGGATGGGGGAGGGGGCTTGCAGGTTCAACTCCAATCAAGACCAAGAACATGTTTTGAATGCTCCCAAACAGCCAGTAGACACAAAAGTGGCTAGAAAGTAAGGAGTCAAGTCCGGCCCACATGCCTGGGGCCTCCTTTGCTGCTTACCTCTCTCAGCTCCAGTCTCTGAGCCACAGCCTCCAGGCTCTCCTGGCCGGTGCTCTCCACAGACAGTGTGAATTCCACAAACTCGTTGTTAAGCAACTGGATGCGAGCAACCAGACAGCTCTTGCTGGACACTGTGTAGCGCCGAGTACGTTTCAGTTTCAATCCAAATGGCAGTGGCATCTTCTCCCTTCAAGAGTCAAGGGGCAAGGAGAAAAAAAAAAGGACCCGGGCCAATCCAGCGAAGGTGATGCAGGGAGGAAACGATCTGTCCTGAGGGCCAGTCGCAGGCTGCTCATCCAGCAGCCGCGGCAGCCATTAAAAAGCAATGGAGTCTCCAAGGGCCCGGCGAAGGGGTCATCGACTCCAGCGCTGAAGGAAAAGGAGCATCGGTTACATGGCAATCTGGCAACTCTAGACCTGGCTTTTAAAACTACCAATCAGTAAAGCTGTGTCCCTCTCCTGTGGAAGAAGCCCCTCAAGCATGCTAATAGTGACTACAGCCACCAGTGACTATTGTTACTCTTAAATGACATAATGCCAGGAACTAGGCCAACGCCAAATTTAGGAGCTTTCTTTAGCGGCTCTCTTGCTTTATGGGATAAACTTTTGATTTTTGTTTTTCTCATAGCTCTTATTCGTCTCACCGCCCCACCTCCACCCCAAGACTCCAAATGTCAGGGTCCTTAATCCTCCCGTGAGATAACAGCAAAACATCTCCAAATGAACGGGGTTCAAGTCCCAGGTCCAGTCCTATTAGGCAAATAAATCCCGGGTCCAGATGGAAACAATAAGACCTCCCCATATGGCATTTAACAACAACAACAAACTCATATGGCAGCTGGGGGGGGGGGGGGGGGGGTGTCAAACGAGGTAAAGAAACTCAAGCATTTGTAGAACTTTTCTGGTTTACAAATATTTCCGCCATCAAACTAACTTATTTGTAAAATCATAAAAGACCCTACACAAAGGCTCGTTATCAGATTACCACCAGCACTGTGGCAGTTCTCAAAAGCGTGGCCCCGGCTCTTGTCCCAAGGTGGAGTGACCCAAAAGACGGTGGACCTTCACCTAAGTGGAGCCGCGGTCCAAAGGAGGAGACCGGCGAGGCCTTTAACGCCATCCTGGTATAATGAGGGGGGAACAGGGCATAGCAAAACCACAAGGCCGAGAGCTCGCTCACTCTGGGCCTTCAGCTCTGGTTCCAACTCCCCTGGCGTCCTCCCCCCGAAAGAGGAAGCAACGTTGCCAGGCCAACGGGCAGCTTTGGAAGCTCCGGAACCCTCCTAACGCGGCCGCGTTTCCGGACGGACGTACTCGATAGGACCGGTTCCCTATGCCCGGAGGGAACACTTTGCGCAGTGGGTTAATGCGTCAGACTGCAAAGCCGTTTGAACTGCAAGGATGGCGGTTCAAGCTCACCAACTGCTCCTCGGAAACCCTTACAGAGTCGCTATGGGTCGGAATCGACTCGACGGCACTTAGCAACAACAATAACGCAGTGGCGAAGTTGGGTGGTGCAAAATTGGATTCGCGATTTGGAACCACAGGACCCTAAAATACAGGATTTACAGCATTTTTAACCACACCTGCTATATGGTAATTCCTGTACTGAGACAAATTGGGGGCGGGCGGCAGCTGGAGTATTTTATTTCGGTTAGGTACCCACACACACAAAAAAAACAAACAAAAAACGAGTCGACAGACTGGTGTGTATTTCCATAATCCGGTGGTAGCAAGGCTGACCCCGAAGAGGAATTGTTTAATGATACCTACCCGTGGCCGATCACCTTGAACTTGGGCTGGGGCCACACGTAAACTCCCCTAGGGGGCTGCCTGGGAAGCATAGGATCCACCAAACGAGCTCCAACCCTCTGCCCTGGCAAACAGACCCCGACGCTCTGGAGAAGTGGCTTTCTCATATTCGCACCGAGAAGAACGGACAGAGCCTGAAATCGATCCCTCACCGCCAGAGCTCTACTCCGCGCTCTCCTGACTGGGTCTCAGCCGCAGAGGTGATTGATGGGCATTAAGACTGGGAGATGCAGAGCTAGAGAGTAGGGTTTGGCTACTCACACCAGACTTTGCCAAACTTACTCCATTCCATAAATGTGTATAGTGGACACTGAAAAATCAAAGACAATTCCTAATCTTTGCTGCCTTTAAGGAGCTGAGTTTACAAGGATGCTGTAATTACACACAGAACTGTGTCTCTAATAAACACCTCACCTAGGTTTTCTCTTTTTGTGTGTTTTGTTGTGGTTTTGTGGTTTTGCTTCCACACTCTAGTTAACTCCAGACAATCAGAAAAAGAAAGTTGTAAAAAAGAAAAAACCTAGGGATACAGGAGGAAGGTCATAGGAAGGAAGAAGAAATCCACAAAAGCACTTACTGAGTAGCAGAACCATACTGAGGAGGGAGATGGAAAATAATATAAAACGTTTTTTAACACTATTTGCTGTTTCCGGGATACAAACTAACTAGATTGATAAACCAAAATCGGGGAGAAAAATCAATAAATGACAACCTTAAATAATTAAGCTTTTAATTAGAAAATTGCCTGATAAGCCAACAATGTTTGTTTAAATTTACAAAAATGATCTATATCTACTTATCCTAAATACTAAATACACATTCATGAGATGATATGGTAGATTTCAGTTTTTATATACAAATTATGGTCATTGGAAAGGAGACAGATGAAGTAGAGATGAAGAAATAAATATATGTGTGTGTGCAGAGGGAAGGTAAATATTTGCATTACAGGAAGTTCAGCCATGGTAGTCTCTTCACAATAAGATAGAATCAAGCCTAGAAGGCATGAGATACTACACTATAAAGCTTAATTATTAACTTGAATTCTGATTAAGCAAACTCAAAATATAAAACTTTAAATTGTCCCTGAGATTCTAAATGTTTTGCCATCTTCACATCTAAGAGCCAATGTTGACTATTATTTTTATTTTGGTCTTTGTTACATCACTGGCAAAGTTAAGACTATCAATAAGAACAGCTTGATTTTTGCTTATGTGTATAAAACCCACTATGTTAAAATGTTTTGCTTAATACACTATTTACAACATTCTCAATTATTTACTTGATCTTGCTTTTATATACAGTGTTGTTAGGAGTCCTCGAGTTGGTCTGACTCATAGCAACCCTGTATAGGCTTTCCAAGGAGCATCTGGTGAGTTTGAATCGCCAAACTTGTGGTTCAAATGGACCATGATACCAAATGATGTTATAAACTTATGGGTATTTGAATAGTTAAATTGGGAAATAGAAATTTAAGGTGCTCTTTCAGTCTCCTATTAAACAGATCATTCATAAATAACAACTTTTGAAGAAAAACAATAGGAGGTTTCTCTATAAAACCTTTCAGGTGTGTATTAAAAAGACATACGTGCTACAATTCTGCTTTATAATAAGTTTTCAAAAGATAGTTGGGGCTATTTTGTGAGTACATTTTAATTTGTGCCCTCCACATTCTCTTAGAAAAGTTTCCCAAGTACACTCTAACCCTGAATCTTACTTGTTTTTCATCTTGTTGCTCTACCACATGTAATTTTGCCAATATTGCTTTAAAATTATAAAATAATCACTAAGGGGGGAGAGTATGTGGCATTTCTAGATAGATAAATTTCTAGCTGTGTCTAAATATGTAGCTTTAAATCAAACCTACGTTTTTCATACTTGTACCGAGAAACTCCACAATAAAATATCCTAGAAAGGAAACAGATAACTTTTCAAAGTAAAATTACTGCCATGGCCTAAACTTAAAACGTAGAATCCTCTCAGCAACTATTAGGTGTGCAGCGGCTGTCACCTGCAGCACACGAGTTGGATTTTGGTAATTTTTCTTTTTTAACAGTGTCTGCAAGCAGACGCTGTTGTTGTAAGGCTTTCTCAGCAAAAAAGGAAAGTGGAAGGAACGTGCCAAGAGCAGCCAATCTAATCAGGATATGTAGAAATCCCAAATCGGAATTTGCAGACCCGAGAATTCTTATTCCAGAGTAAACACGCTTTTACTCCCAAAACAAAAACAAATCGTCACCCAAACAGTCTCTCCCTGCGCCCCCTCTCGCCCAAGTTATCCGACAAATTTCACCATTACATGTGCCAAGACACACAAAGATGCCCGAAACGTTCGATCCAGAACTGAGCCGAAACAATCACCTGAGGGGCTCAGAACACAAATTCATGCCCCCCTTTGTAACTCCTCAAGTCGATCAGAGGGTGGCCTGGGAAAAACAAGACTTTTCCTCTTTGTTACGCGCCCGCCGAGGGTCCGACAATCGGAACTCCAGGGCTGGCGACGTTCTGGTGGACCCCAGCGCATGGACGT
>NW_006408543.1:21483025-21492321 GCF_000296735.1 Chrysochloris asiatica | reverse complement strand
GGGGCGGCGGGCGGGCGGACGGGCGCGCGTCCCTCCCCCTGGCCCGACGGCGGCCCGTGACCTCAGAGAGTTGGAATGCGGGCGGCGGGCGCGGCGGGCACGGGGGAGGGCGGACAGCTGCGCGGCGGTCGGGGAGGGGGCGCCACCGCGGCCTGTTTTAATCGTCTGACCACTTATTTTAAGAGTTTCCAAATAAAGCAGGGCTGTGAATAAAAATGAGGGAAGGGGGGTTTTATCTGGAGTTTAGGTAAAGGTCTTTAGTCCTACTGTGTTCGTGTTTCCAAACCCCACTGCCATCCAGTGGCTCAGACTCACAGCAACAGCAACGCTATAGAGCAGATTAGAACTGCCCCAAGCCGACTGCCACATCTTTCTCCCACGGAGCGGCTGGTAGCTTCAAATTGCGATTAATAGTGAACGCCTAATGATGTGCCACCAAAGTCCCCTTCAAATAATCTGTAGGTCCCTTCCCTCAGCATCGCTGGCCTCATAGTGACCCTATAAAGTATTTCCAAACGCCCTTGTATGGAGTGCATTAGCCCACAGCGTCACACCATGACTCCAGTCTGAGCACAAACACCATCATGCCATATGCATTTACACAGGCCCTACAGTGTAAAGCCAATATGGGTGTTGTTATTGTTAAAGTACCATCGAGTCGGTTCCGACCCATAGCGATCCTGGATAGGTTTTCCAAGGAGCGGCTGGTGGACTTGAACCGCCAACCTTGCAGTTCAAACAGCTTTGCAGTCTGACGCATTAGCACACAGCGCCACACCAGGACTACGACTACAACTGAGAAGCTTTTAATTTATGCACATTTTAATTTCAATTATTTTTTTAAATGCTATTGTTTCTGAAATGCTTTTTTTATTTTTCATTTCATTTAAATCCCATTTTCCTCAACAATTAACACTTATTGAATACTTACCACCCATAAGAAGTGATTGCAGCCCACAAGGAATTTCAGGCCTAATGGTTGATAAACACACCCAGAAACCTACACCCCCTACACCTGGAAAGTCTTACGTGATGAACGCTAAAACAGTGGTACAAGTACTTTTGGAGAAAAACACAGGGCAAGAATCAGCTTGGTTCATAAAACTAAAGACAAATAAGATATGTTACTAACCCATCACCATCCCTGATGCTGCATCAGGCTATGAAGCTGGTAGCTATCACCAGTATTTCAAATGCCAGCAGGTCACCCATGGTGGACAGGTTTCAATGAAGCTTCCAGATTAAGACAGACTAGAAAGAAAAGCCTGACAATCTACTTTGGAAAATCAGCAAATGAAAACTCTATGGATCATGACAGAAGAACTGGCAATAGAGTGCTGGAAGATGAGCCCACTAGGTTGGAAAGCACTTAAAATACACAGTGGCTACAACAATGCCCTCGTGCATACCAGGGAAGATGGCATATGACTGAGCAACATTTCTACTCCATTGTTAGTTGGGTCACCATGAACCTGTGTTGTCTCCCTGGGAGGATGACTAACAACAACCAAACATTTCTCCTAGAAAAAAAAATATAGACAGAGTAGTTTTGTTTGTAATTAGTATTTCAAGCAGAAAATTTTGAGGGGGTCAATTTGTGTGTTAGGGGGAAAAAAGAGATGAAAATGGTCTCCCAGACTAGGAATACTGAAATGCCGTGTGATTCCTCTTTTGTTCAGCTTCCAGCCTGTCCTCAAATCCTGATATTTCCTCCTTTGCAAACTCTCTTGAATTCTTTTCTCTGTCCCCTCTGGTATATTCTAATCCAAACCCTCATCATTTGATCTATGGATTATTGCGATAAGGAACTCTCTGGTCTCCTTGCATTTGATTTCTCTGTTTCCTCTTCTTCCCAAGTTAACACCAGGCTTTCTTCTCCCTCAGCTTTGTCATTCCCAGGGGTGCTCCCAAGGCTAACCCTGACCTTCAGGGCCTTCATAAACCAGCTTTCTCTCCCCTCCCCAACATTCACTATCTGCCCACATTAAGCTGTTTCCATGACCGGTGGCACCTCGTGCCCCCCTTCCATTTATCAAACCCTTCCGCTGCTCTCCAAGGCTCAGTTCAAGGTCCTCTGCTTCCAAGACAACTTTCTAGCCACACCATTCCACAGTGTTCTCCACACTTGGCAAGAACTTTAAAAATAGTTTCATGTAGGCTTCTTTTATATCTCCTCGAATTCCTAGGACAGCACTGGGCACAGTGTAGGCACTAAATAAAAACTTGTTAATTGAATTGGGAAGAAAATAAAAGAATTTTAAAAATAGAATATGAATGTAAAACCCAAGTGATGTTAGACAACCGACTTGAGCTTCCTCCCTCACAAGCCAACAGATGTCATTTGCTTACCAAGTATCTAAGCTCTGTTTCCCCCCAACCATGCTCATTTGGTTGGCAGCAGTAGACCTATGACTAATCGCTTGAATAACCCCTTCAAAGTATTACAGATGACATTATTACTGCCTTATGTTTTGGATGCAGGAAGTGAGGTCATTCATATGGTTCAACCCTAAAAGATATAAAAAGGTCTAAGTGAAAAGTCTTCATCCCACCTCACCTGCCAGACACCTGGCTTTGTTCCTGTAGGTAACCAGTGTAACCATATTCCTATGTGTCCTTCAAGAGAGATTATATAACCTAACTTCAATGGTTTGATGATCAGAACTCGACTAGAGGAAGATAAAAAAATTTTTGACAAAGGAACCAAGTGTAAATTGCTACAATTTGAGGAACTTGACCCATACTTATGAATGTAGTTGCTCAAAACACCAACCAGAGTGAAAGAGTATTCACATTAACGATCAAACATATTCCCTCTGTACACAGAGTTGATAGGGATGGGCAACTTAAGACATTGGCTACCAAAAATGGGAGGGAGGGGCTATAAAGTGACTGAAGCATGAAGTGACTGGCTTACAAGTTTTCAAGAGGGAATTTAGTTTCAGAGTGTACAGGGAAAGGTAGAACGCCCACTGAATAATTTTCGTCTTGTCAAGATGTGTCTGGTGAAGGGAGATGGGGATAAAATTCTTATGATTCAAAAGTGAGTAATTGTTATCGTGACTAACTGCAATTATCACAACTGTAAAGGTAGAAGTTTTGTAACAAAAAGGCTAGTAATTGGCTAGTAGTTAATCTTACATTCCAGGAACAGAGGATCCTAGCACTATCGAGGGAGAAGAGCACAAGCGGAATGTGGGACCCTATCCAGAGAAGCAGGGACACCAAGGATGGAGGCAGAGATGAGGACATGGAGAGACAGAGCAGCTGAGGACTCTAGACTCATGGAAAGAGAAAGGCTGTGTGCTGGTGGCCAGGAGGCAGGCTTTCAGAATGTGCCCTTTGATTGGTTATTTAAATGATTATATATTCTTGAGTGTTTTTGTGAACATCCAAAAGTGAAACAAACAACAACAAAAAAAGAGGGAATAGAAGAAAATACTATTGAACGATAATGAACAGAGGAGATTGTAATCATTGCAATGAAATGAAATAAGATACAAGGAGTGTAAAACTGATGTTCTCTCATGTAAAGATAGTTCAATTCACAATAAACACTTTATGTAATAAAAAAAGAGATATTATACATCTATAAACAATTGGATATATAAGTATCCTTACCTCCTATTGGAGCCCTGGTAGTGCAGTGGTTAAGTGCTCAGATGCTAATCAGCCTTTGTGTGTGGATGAACAGTGTGGCAGTCTGCTTCCATAAAGATCACAGCCTTCGTAATCCTATAAGGCAGTTCTACTTGGTCCCATAGAGTTGCTACTAGCAGGAATTGTCTAGAAGGCAATGGGTTTGTGTTTTTGTTTCAGGGGACTACTTCCTATTGTTACCCTAAACAAAAAGAACAAACAAACCCACTGTTCTCAAACTGATTCCAACTCATAGTAATCCTCCACCACTCACTTGTCTGTCTTGTCAGTTTGTCGTCCTGTGGTGACTTGCATGTTGCTGTGATTCTGGAAGCTATGCCACGGGTATTTTAAATACCAACAAAGTCACCCACAGTAGACAGGCTTCAGCTGAGCTTCCCGACGAACACAGACTAGGAAGAAGGAGAGCGGGATTACTAAGAATATTTAGTTACTGAAAATCTTATGAATAGCCATGGAACACTATCAAATAGCACCAGAATATTGAAGATTAAAACATGATAAAGTGCACCAGAATACTGTCATATATAATGCCAGAAAATAAGTCCCTCAGGTTGGAAGGCACTCAAAATACGTTTGGGGAAGAGCTGCCTCCTCAAAGTAGAGTTGACCATGATGACGTGAATGGAGTAACACTTTTGGGACCTTCATTTGCTGATGGGGCACAATTCAAAATGCTGTAAGCGTTCGTTGACAATCAGAACATGAAATGTCTGAAGTATGAACCTAGGAAAATTGGAAATTGTCAAAAATGAATTGGGATGCATAAACATTGATATCCTAGGCATCAGTGAGCTGAAGTGGACTGGTATTGGCCTTTTGGAGTCTGACAATTACATTGTTTACTATGCCGAGAGTGACAAACTGAAGAGGAATGGTGTCACATTCATCATCAAAAAGGATGTTTCAGGATCTATTTTGAAATACAGCATTGTCTGTGATATGGTGCCTTGAATTTCCCTGATATGGCTTTTCTATCTAAAGTCTTATTTTTCACCAAGTGGTTGGATTTGGCATTGTTAAGTGCCGTCGGCTCAGTTCTGACTCACAGTGACCCTGTATAGGGTTTCCTAGGAGTGGCTGGTGAGCTTGAACCATCGACCTTGAGTTTCAAACCGACCTTGCAGTCTAGTCTAGTGCTTATGCTACAGTGCCATATCTTAATCTTTCTTGTTGTTGTTAAGTGCTGTCGAGTCGATTCCAACCCTTAGCGACCTTGTATAGGGTTTCCAAGGAGCAGCTGGTAAGCTTGAACCACCAACCTTGCAGTTCAAACAATTTTGCCGTGTGATGCATTAGCCCACAGTGCCACACCAGGACTCCATCTTAATCTTTACTCTTTAACAACTCATTTCAAAATGGGTCCACAAACACAGGACTGGTGGCAGTGGCGGTGGTGGTTATGTGCCGTGCAGTCGGTCCTGACTCATACTGCCCCTATATAGGGTTTCTGAGGCTGTAAATCTTTACAGGAGCAGAAAACCTCAGCTTTCTCCTGTGGAACAGCTGGTAGTTTTGAACTGCTGACCTTGAGTTTAGATACCCAACTCGTAACCATTATAGAGTGCAGGATTTACAAGATGTCACAAAATGGAGAAATTTGGCTAGAAGGGCCGTTATAAATATTTAGCTGCCCTGCAGTGGCTTCAAAGAAGAAATGTATTGTCTCATAGTTCTGGAGACCGGAAGTCCAAAATCAAGGTGTCAGCAGGAGGTGTCCTTTCTGTAGATTCTGAGGAAGATTCCTCCCCTTGCTTGTCTCCAGTTTCTGGAGACAAGTCCATCTCTGTCTTCACACAATTATCTTCAATCTGTGTCTTCTTCTGTTTCTTCTTGTCTTTCATGACACCACTCATAAAGGATTAGGACCTACCCCTCTTTCAGTAAAACCTCAGATTAACTGATAACATCTCCAAAGACCTCACTTCCAAACAAAGTCACATCCATAGGTACTTGAGGTTAGAACCTCAACATAAATTTTCAGGGGATGCAATTTCATGTGTAACTGAATTTTAACCACTCCATCCCAACCAAACCCAATGCATTGCCACTGAGTTGATTCCAACTCATTCATAACAACCCTGTATAGGGTTGCTAAGGCTGCAACTATTTTGGGGATCAGAAACCTTCACCTTTCTTCCAAGGAACAGCTGGTGGATTTGAACTGCTAACCTTGTGGTTAGCAGTCCAGTGTTTATCCTACAGCACCACCAGGGCCATTTGCTGTTGAGTTTATTTCAATTCATGGTAAACACATGTGTGTCCAAATAGAACTGTGCTCTCTAGGGTTTTTGGTGTTTTAAAAAATATATTTTATTGTGAATTATGTAATAGTTAACATGGGACAATATTAGCTTTACATTCATCCTATCGCACATCATTTCATTGCCATGGTTACAGTCCTCTACATGCATCATCAACCAACCAAAGGGTATACCCTGCAAGCCTGCTCCCCTGATCATCAGCACACAGCCCCTCTCCCTCTCTGAGTCTGGAGTTCCCAGCCACTCCATTCATTGCCTCTACCTCCATCTTTGGCATCACTTTTTCTCTGGGTAAGGTCCTGTACTGCGCTCTTCTCCCTTGATGGTTCCAGGGACCTCCGCTCCTGGACTGCAAAGTTAACTACTCCCCTCCTTTTGCTACAAAATGTCTACCTTTACATTTCCAACCCTCACAGTCAGTCCTGATAGCAATTATTCACTATTGTACCACATGAGTGCTACCCCATCTCCTTTCATCCTCCCCGTCCAGACAGATTGGATTCTACTCAGTGGAGATTCTAACTTCCTCTACACCCTCTGGATCTAGGTTCCCTCTTGAAGGCTTGTAAGCCAGTCACTTTTTGCCTTTGTTGTTGTTGAGTGCCATCTAGTCGATTCTGACCCATAGCAGCCCTGTATAGGGTTTCCAAGGAACAGCTGGTGAGCTAGCCCCCCACCATTTTGGGTAACCAATGTCCAAGCTGCCCATCCCTGTGTACCCTGTGTATCGAGGGGGTGGGAATGATCCTCGCTGTAAAGATTTGTTCCCTCTTTTGAGCTACTGCGTCCATAGGTGTAGGTCAAGTTCATCAAATTGTATCAGGTTACTCTTCTTTTCCTCTTCTTTCTTCTTCTAGTTGAGTTCTGATCATCCAGCCATTGAAGCCAGGTCAAGTGTGGGTATTCTTGTGCGTATGCCCTCTCTTCTTATCAGCTGGACGTTTCACTCTCCACTCTAGTCCTCTGTGGCTATGTCGCTGACTCTGGGCCCAAGAGTCCCCAGGTCTTGCCACACTGCTGGCCAACCAGCTTTCCGCCTGGGTTCACAGCAGTCTGTTGAACATAATAGGACTTAGCTCGCAGTTTCATTGCTGTTTTTATAGGGTTTTTAAGATTGTACTCTTTTGGAAGTAAAGGTGCCTCTAGATGGGTTATGAACTGCCGGACTCTCAGTTAGTAGTCAAGCACTGAACTGTCTGTGCCACCCTTGACTCCAGGAGATACAGTAATGGGTGTATATTAAGTTCTAAGTGGAATGATAATTCCTGGAGGCAAGTGATTATCTTCCATAGCTAATCACCAGTGATCAGCTTCTAGCTGAGTTCTGAAAGAGGAATATGTGGTTTGTTGTTAGTGCCCTTGAATCAATTCTGACCCATAGTAACCCTGTATAGGGTTTCTGAGGAGCAGCTGATAAGTTTGAACTGCCGACCTTGCGAATCAAACTGACTTTGTAGTCCAGCCCATTAACCCTCAAGGTTTACTAAAACGCATGTAAAAGAACCTGAAGCAGCTTGGATGAGCCATGGTCAGCTGGAGAAGCCAGCAGGGCCAACATTACAAAACTTGGCATTTCATGGAGTTGGGGTTGATACGTAGGTTTCTGACTTTTCTTTCCAGTCCGCTCTCCTCTGAAAGACACATTAGAGTTTTCTCAGCTGACACCATAGTTCACTGAAGGCTGGTGGTGATGCTGTCTCATAAAGAAAACTACAGCATTTCTCCTGAGTCTGAGCCCTTCCCAGCTGGATAAGAATTTCCAGCGTTCCTCCACCTTAGGCTTTTCAAGGTGAATTTCCCTAGTCCCTTTAATGCTTCCTCTCCGACATCATTATATTCACCTTCATTGGGGAGTGTTGTGGTTTGTGAAGCTTACAGGGAAGCAGGCAGTCGTGGTTCAGCACTGACTCCTAGCCAATGCTCCTCCTGCACAACCACAGCCCATATGTCTTTGGAAGCTTGGGTGTGGATATGATGGTTAGCAGGTTGCAGTGGAGCTTCCAGAGTAAGATAAACTAGGAAGAAAGACCTGGTGATTGACTTCTGGAAAACCAACCAGTGAAATTCCTGTAGATCACAATAGTTCGACCCACACCCAACTAGTTCATTCTGTTGTGCTTGGGCCACCATGACCTGAGTGCCAACTCAATCTCAACTAAGTGGTTGTACCTCCTCTGTGATCAGGGGGAATCTAAATGTACTTGGGCGATCTAAATGTGTGAGTTATTAAGCAGACTATAAGTCTCTTTTTCCAAAGTTTTAAATGGATGAACTGTCTTAGCTAACTAGTATCGCCCTAGCAAAAACACAACACACAAATGAGTGGCTTTAAAGACCAGATATTTGTTGTCTCACAGATTGTAGTTGCTGTTGTTAGGTGCCATCGAGTCAGTACAGACTCATAGCGACCCTATGCACAATAGAACGAAACACTACCCGATCCTGGGCCAACCTCACAATTGTTACCACACTTGAACCCATTGATGCTGCCACTTTGGCAATCCATCTCGCTGGGGATCTTCCTCTTTTTCTCTGACCTTCCACCTTCTCAAACACTATATCCTTCTCCAGTGATTGGTCCCTCCTGACAATATGTCCAAAGTATGAGAGACAAAGTTTGGCCATCCTGGCCTCTGAGGAGCACTCTGGCTGCACTTCTTCCAACATAGATCTGTTGGTTCTTTTGGCAGCCCATGGTACTTTCAGTATTCTCCTCCAACACCATAACTCAAAAGAATCAATTCTTTACAGTCTTCCTTATTCACTGTCCAGCTTTCGTATGCATATGAGGTTATTGAAAATACCATGGCTTGGGTCAGGCGCACCTTAGTCCTCAAGCTGACATCTTTGCTCTTCAACACTTTAGAAACGTCTTGTGCAGCAGATTTGCCTAATGCAATACATTGTTTGATTTCTTGACTGCGGCTTCCATGAGTGTTGATGGTTGATACAAGAAGAATAAAGTCGTTGACAACTTCAATCATTTCTCCATTGATAAGAATGTTGTTAATTGGTCCAGTGGTGAGGATTTTTGTTTTCTTTACATTGAGAAGCAATCCATACTGAAGACTGTGATCTTTGATCTTCGTCAGTAAGTATTTTAAGTCCTCTTCACTTTTAGCAAGCAAGGTTGCATCATCTGCATATCATAAGTTGTTAATGAGTCTTCCTCCAAACTTGATGCCACGTTTTTCTTCATATAACCCTGCTTCTCGGATTATTGGCTCAGCATACAGGTTGAATAAGTATGGTGAAAGAATACAACCCTGTTGCACACCTTTTTTTTTTTTTTAATGTTTTATTGTGAATTATGTGATAGTTTACATGGGAGAACATTAGTTTTACATTCATTCTATCGTATATCGTCTCATT
>NW_006408543.1:21465808-21482479 GCF_000296735.1 Chrysochloris asiatica | reverse complement strand
AATGGGCATAAATATGGATCTCTTCCAATCAGTTAGACTCTTTGAAATGGGCATAAATATGGATCTCTTCCAATCAGTTGGCCTCCACTCGTCTGTCAGTTTGTCGTATTGTGGTGGCTTGTGAGTTGCTGTGATTCTGGAAACTATGCCACGAGTATTTTAAATACCAGCAGGGTTACCCATGATGGACAGGTTTCAGATGAGCTTCTAGATGAAGGCAGACTAGGAAGAAGGAGAGACGGACTACTTCTAAATATTTAGCACTGAAAACCTCATGAGTAGCAGAGAAACACTGTCAGACATAGTGCCGGAAAATGAGCCCCTCAGGTTGGAAGGCACTCAAAATGTGACTGAGGAAGAGCTGCCTCCTCAAAGTAGAGTTGACCGTGATGATACAAATGGAGTAAAGCCCTGGGACCTTCATTTGATGATGGGGCACAACTTGAAATGAAGAGAAACAGCTGGAAACATCCATTGAAAATTGGAACATGGAATATATGAACTTAGGAAAATTGGAAATTCTCAAAAATGAAATGGAATGCATAAACATCGATATCTTAAGCTTTAGTGAGCTGAAATGGACTCATAGTAAACCACGTGATTGTCAGATTCAAAATGGCCATTTTGAATCTGACAATCACGTGGTTTACTATGCCAGAAATGACAAGTTGAAGAGGAATAGTGTTGTATTCATCGTCAAAAGGAGCATATCCAGATCAGTCATGAGGTACAACGCTATCTGTGATAGGATAATATCCATGCGCCTACAGGGAAGCCCAGTTAATACCACTATTATTCAAATTTACACACCCACCACTAAAGCCAGTGAGGATGAAATAAAAAAATTCTATCAACTCCTTCAATCTGAAATTGATCAAACATGCAATCAAAATGTATTGATCATTATTGGTGATTAGAAAGCAAAGGTTGGAAGCAAAGTGGAAGGATCAATAGTTAGAAAATATGAACTCGGTGATAGAAATGATGCTGGAGATCACATGATAGAATTTTGCAAAACCAATGATTTATTCATCATAAATACCTTCTTTAGACAGCATAAGAGACTATTATACACATGGACCTCATGAGATTGAATACACAGCAATCAAATTGACTACATCCGTGGAAAGAGATGGTGGAAAAGCTCCACGTCATCAGTCAAAACAAGGCCAGGGGCAGATTGTGGAACAGACCATCAATTGCTTATCTGAAAATTTAGACTGAAGCTGAAGAAAATGAAAACCAGTCCACGAGAGCCAAAATATGACCTTGAATATATCCCACCTGAATTTAGAGATCATCTGAAAAACAGATTTTATACATTAAACACTAAAGAAAGAAGACCAGAAGAGTTGTGGGATGACATCAAGAACATTATACAGGAAGAAAGCAAAAAGTCATTAAGAAGACAATAAAGAAGAAAAAGGTCAAAATAGATGTCAGAAGAGACACTGAAACTTGCTCTCCAGCGTAGAGATGCTAAAGCAAATGGAAGAAATGAGGAGGGACGAGAGCTGAACAGAAAATTTCAAAGTTCAGCTCGAGAACACAAAGTCAAATATTACAATGAAATATGTCAAGATCTGGAGTCAGAAAACCAAAAGGGAAGAAAACGGTCAGCATTTCTCAAGCTGGGGGAACTGAAGACAAAATTCAAGCCTCGACTTTCATTGTTGAAAGATTCTCTGGGCAAAATATTGAATGATGCAGAAGGCATCAAAAGAAGATGGAAGAAATACACAGAGTCACTATACCAAAAGGAAATGGTCGGTGTTCAACCGTTTCAAGAGGTAGCATATGATCAAGAGCCAATGATACTGAAGGAAGAAGTCCAAGGTGCATTGAAGGAATTGGCAAAGAAAAAGGCACTAAGAATTGATGGAATAAAAATTGAAATCTTTCAAGAAAGTGAGGTGGCACAGGAGGCACTCACTCATCTATGCCAAGAAACTTGGAAGACAATTAACAGATTGGGAGGAGGCTAAATGTTCAAATCAGGGCATCAACTCTGAAGGGAGGCTTCCTTGCCCTCAGCTTCTTGACGTTCCTTGATTTGTAGGAGGATCTTCACCCTGTGTGTGTGTGTACATCTGTGTCTGGTCCCTCTTTATAAGACTTAAGGAAGATCGTAGAAGAATTGATGCCTTTGAGTTGTGGTGTTGGAGGAGAATACTAAAAGTGCCATGGACTGCCAAAAGAACCAATAGATCTGTTTTGGAAGAAGTGCAGCCAGAGTGCTCCTTGGAGGCCAGGATGGCTAAGCTTCGTCTCTCACACTTTGGACATATTGTCAGGAGGGAACAGTTGCTGGAGAAGGATGTCATGCTGGGTAAGACGGAGGGTCAGAGAAAAAGAGGAAGACCCCCAACGAGATGGATCGGCGAGGTGGCATCATTGATGGACTCGGGGGTGGCAGCGGTGGTGAGGTTGGCCCAGGATCGAACATTGTTTCGTTCTGCTGTGCATGGGGTCGCTATGAGTCGGTTCCGACTCGATGGCACCTGACAACAACAACAACAGTAACTCTTTAGATTTAGAACCAACCCTACTCAGTTACAACGTCACTGACATAACAGAAGATAACTCTGATTCCCAGACAGGGTCACATTCACAGACACAGGGGTAGGTCTTCAACATCTTGGGGGACACAATTCAATCCATGGTTTTATGTCTTCCCAAAGTACGCATCAGCTTGGCTGGGCCATTCTTCTCAGTGTTTGGCAGTTAAATGATGGTCTCCCATGATGTGATAAAAGAAGAAGAGGATTACAGTTGGGATGTTGTCGTTATGTGTCTTTGAATAAGTCCTGACTCATATTGATCATGTATAGTGTTTCCAAAGAGCAGTTTGTTGGTTTGAACCTCTACCTCTTGAGATCAGAAGTCTAGTGCTTATCCCATAAAGCCACATCAAGACTCCAAGATCTACATATGGGAGATCCCCAAGGGTGTGGCATACAGTAGCTTTCTTGTATTACAAGAGAGAGATGTGAACAGAGAAAAAGGGACTTGCTACCACCAAGAAAGAAGAGTAGCGAGTGGAATGTGCCCTTTGGACCTGAAGTCCCTGCACTCTAAAGCTCCTAGGTCCAGGGAACAATGGATACTAAGACACATGGAGATCTCCAAGGAATGCCTGCCTACCGATACCGAAAGGAGACAAGGACCTTTCCCCAGAGCTGGCACTCTGAAGTCAGACTTCAAGTCTCCTAAACCGTAAGAGAATAAAATTCTCATTGCTAAAGCTACCCATTTGTGGGATTTCTGTTATAGCAGCACCAGATAACTGAGACACATAACATTGTCCTAATAGTCAAGCGAATTTTGAGTGTGTCATAACAAAATTTCTCTGTTCTTGAATACATTTTAATGAATACATTCTGTGTTCTTTACAAAATATTCTCTAAATATGGCCTGAGAATTCTGTATCCAATAATGGTAAGATACAAGGAGCTCTGGTATCAAAGGGGTTATGAGTTGGGCTGCTAACCTCAAGGTCAGCAGTTCGAAACTACCAGTCGTTCCTCAAGAAAAAGATGAGGTTTCTGCTCCCATAAAGATTTACAGCTTTGGAAACCCTGCAAAGGTCCCTATGAGTTGGAACCAACTCCACAGCACATCACCACTACTACAACCAATGGTAACATACGGTATTACTCTTACTCGGAATGAAACAGAAATAGAAAACAATTTACCTATCTATAGGCATTGGATTGTGAGGGTCTTGAAAGCAAGGACTTGGTTTTCTGGCTCCCAGCAGTGTCACGCTAAATATGAGCATTTACTATCTCATGGTGCTGTAGGATCTACACTGGGCTTCAAACCACAAGGACAACAGTTCAAACCCACCAGCTGCTCCTCTGAAACCCTATACAAGTCACTATCAGTCAAAACTGGCTCAACAGCACTAAACAGCAATTTGTTGTTGTTACGTGCCGTGGAGTCAGTTCCGCCTCATAGCGACCCTGTACAGGGTTTCCGAGGCTGTAAATCTTTATGGGAGCAGAAAGCCTCATCTTTCTTCCACGGAACCACAGGTAGTTTCGAATTCCTGTACCTGAGCGACTCAAATCAACCCTGTATAGGGTTTCTGAGGTGTGTCTGGTGAGTTTGAACAACCAACCTTGAGGTTAGCAGTCCTGTGCTTATCCTACAGTGCCACAAACTAATGTCACACCATGTCATAGATATGAAAACTGAGACGCAGAGGGGCTAGTTGCCTAAGGACTCAGAGGGAGTGGCAGGCCATCTGACTCCCATGACCTTGTTCTTATTCGCAGACACTCTGCTTTACTGCCTTTCATCAATACTCAACGACAGTGTGATCTCTCTTTCTTTTTTTTAACTTTTTACTGTAAATTGAGTGAAGGTTAACAGACAAGATCATCAGCTTTACCCTCAACCAATCTTGCCTTTTACGTCATCTCAATGATTACAATCCCTTTTCTACAAGAAAATTTCCTGCTTCCTCCCTGTGGATTCCCTTTGACATCTTATTTTTCACAAATCAACAAAGCAAAAATATGTGATGGACACACACAAAACAAAAAATATATATTCATTTAAATGTCCAAATGGCACATTTTGCAAGCTTGTCCTACCTACAGGCACACAGTCTTTCTCAGTCCATGGGTCTACTGTCTGCTGCTGGATAGCGTGATCTCTTGCTTTAGCTCTGATAAATGCTTTCGTTACTGAGGTCTTTAATCATTTATTCAACAAATAGTTAATGGGTGCTTATTATGTATTTAAGGAGCCCTGGTGGTACTGTAGGATAAGCATTGGACTACTAACCAAAAGGTTGGCCGCTCAAACCCACCAGCTGCTCTGCAGGAGAAATAGAAGTTTCTGCTCCTAGAAAGACTTACAGTCTCAAAAACCCTATATGTGGTCCCTATGAGTGGGTTTATGATATGGTGCTGTAAGATAAGCACTGGACTGAAAGTTCAGTTTGAGCTGCAACGTCAGCAGTTCAAACTTATCAGCTGCTACTTGCGAACCCTATACAAAGTTGGCATGAGTCAGAACCAACTCGATGACACTTAACAAGTGTGGCACTGTAGGATAAGCACTGGACTGCTAACCACAATGTTGGCAGTTCAAAGCCACACGTTTCTCTGAGGGAGAAAGGTGAGGCTTTCTGTTCTTGTAAAGATTTATAGGTTCGAAAACTCTATACAGGGTCTCTGTGAGTCAGAACTGATTCTAAGGCACTAAATAACAATAGCATCCTGGACGAGATTTTGGAGATAATAGAAAGACCTGCTGAGTATAGTGTTGTAGGATAAGCACTGGACTTTGAACAACTAGATCAGGGGTTCAAACCCCCCAGGTGCTCCTTGGGAACTCTGTACAGGGTCACAATGAGTCAGAAGCAACTCCATGGCATTTAGCAACAACAACGTAAGTTTATGATTTAGGGAAGAAACACATACAGTTGACATTATAGAATAAAAGCAGGTTTCAAAAAGTTTGTGGAAAAATTCTCTTTTAATTTAATTTTCCCACAAACTTTCTAAAGCCCCTCATATATGAAGTGTCATACTACTTGTTCCCAACTCGATGTTAGAGGCATTGAGAAAATTATGAAGGGATCAGGTGACAGACAGACCCTAGGTGACCTCCATGACTCTTGTCTCTGTTATAATCCTTTGTTTTTGGAGGTAAGGGAGACCTGTGGCTTTCTTCTAGTAAGCGAATATGGCAACAGTGAAGAGGTGTTTCAGGTGGAATTGGGTCTTGAATCAGTTGAGTTTGATTCAGGCCCTGAGTTGTTGTTGTTATGTGCCGTGGAGTTGGTTCCGACTCATAGCGACCCTGTACAGGCTTTCCGAGGCCGGAAATCTTTACGGGAGCAGAAAGCCTCATCTTTCTTCCGCAGAACAGCTGGTAGTTTCGAACTGCAAACCTTGCAGTTAGCAGCCTGATTCGTAACCACTACGCCACCAGAGGTCCTTAGGCTCTGAGTGGACCTGCTTTAATCAGGTGAAAGCCCTCATCAAGCTGAGAAATGTTCTTTGCCAGCTTGATAAACGAGCAGTCTTGCTGGAGAAATGTACCTGCAAGGTACTGAGGGCAAACCTGAGAACAGCCAGCAAAAAGCCAGGATCTTGGCTCCAAAAGTCTCAAGGAAATTACATTCTTTCAACAACCGGAATGAGTTTAGAAGCAGATTCTTCTTCCGTTAGACCTCCGGATGAGGAGCAGCCTGGCCACCACCCTGATTCACCCTGGTGAGACTTGAGCAGAAGGCACAGCTCAGCTGTGCCTGGACCCACGGGAACTGTGAGATAACGTGTGACGTTTTTTAAAAAAATGTGTGATTATTTGTTGTGCAGCAATGAATAAATAGCACAGATCACTCTCAGTAATCAGCATTGGGGAAACCGGAAACCTCTGTGTGTACTCTCGTTCCCAGGTTTTATGAAAATGATTGAGACAATGAAGCTGCAATGGATAGAAATTAGTAGGTCAAGAGTTGTTGTTGTTAAGTGCTAGTGAATCGATTCCGGCCCATAGCGACCCTGTATAGGGTTTCTGAGGAGCAGCTGGTGAGCTTGAACTGCCAACCTTGCAGTTCAAATGGCTTTGCAGTCTGGCGCATTAATCTACAGCACCACACCAGAACTCCCAGGTCAAGAGTTGTTGTTAGGAGCCATCGAGTTGGCACCGACTCATAGCAACCCTATGCACAACAGAACAAAACACTGCCCAATCCTGGGCCAACCTCACTACTGTTGCCACGCTTGAGTCCATCGATGCTGCCACTTGGCCAATCCATCTTGTTGAGGGTCTTCCTTTTTATCTCTGACTTTCCGCCTTACCAAACATGAGATCCTTCTCCAGCAACTGGTCCCTCCTGACAATATGTCCGAAGTATGAGAGACGAAGTTTGGCCATTTTGGCCTCCAAGGAGCAATCTGATTGCACTTCTTTCAAAATGGATCTATTGGTTCTTTTGGCAGCCCATGGCACTTTCAATATTCTCCTCCAACACCATAACTCAATTGCATCAATTCTTCTATGGTCTTCCTTATTCACTGTCCAACTTTCACATGCATATGAGGTTATTGAAAATACCATGGCTTGGGTCAGGTGCACCTTAGTCTTCAAGCTGACATCTTTGCTCTTCAACACTTTAAAAAGGTCCTGTGCAGCAGATTTGCCTAATGCAATACATCGTTTGATTTCTTGACTGCTGCTTTCATGCATGTTGATAGTTGATCCAAGAACAATGAAGTCCTTGACAACTTCAATCTTTTCTCTGTTGATAAGAATGTTGATTGGTTCAATAGTGAGGATTTTTGTTTTCTTTACATTGAGATGTAATCCGTACAGAAGGCTGTGCTCTTTGATCTTCATCAGTAAATGTTTTAAGACGTCTTTAATTTCAGCAAGCAAGGTTGTATCATCTGCATATCGCAGGTTGTTAATGAGTCTCCCTCCAATCCTGATGTCACATTTTTCTTCATAGAACCTAGCTTCTTGGATTATTTGCTCATCATACAGGTTGAATAAGTATGGTGAAGGAATACAACCTTGTAGCACACCTTTTTAAATTTTAAACCTATCAGTGTTCCCATGTTCTGTTTGAACAACTGCTTCTTGGTCCACGTACAGACTCCTCATGAGCACAATTAAGTGTTCCGGAATATTCATACTTTGCAATGTTGTCCATAGCTTGTCATAATCCACACAATTGAAAGCCTTTGCGTAGTCAACAAAGCACAGGTAAACATGTTTGTGATTATTCTGTGCTTTCAGCCAAGATCCATCGGACATCAGCAATGATATAGGGTTTTCAAGGTGTGCCTGGTGAGTTTGAACAGCCAACCTTTTGATTAAGTTGGCGTTGTGGTCCAGTGCATTATTCTACAGTGCCACAGGACTTCCAGCAAACAATTCCAGTGGGGGTGGAAAGAAAATGATGAAGACTTCAGTTCTGATTTTGGAGAAAATGCCAGCCATGCCTGTGGTCAGCTGGAGCCTGGGAGTGGAATTGAAATGAGAACTTGGGTCTGATGGAACAAATGGTTCTCATCAGCAGTAAGGTGACAGCTAACATGCTGAGAACAAGAGTTCCCCAAAAGAGGCACTGAGAGATAGGAGTAAGATCAGGACTCAATTTTGGGGACACACCACTGATGGGCTTGGTGACTGGGAGGCAGAACCAGTCTCAGGAAAACCAGCGCATGCGTAGAGTTAAAGAAAGCATGCTCATAGACTGGTTGTTTGCTGGCTATTCATTTCCACCTCCAAGTGTAAATGTAACGAAACCTCTGCACTGCTAACCGCAATATCAGCAGTTCAAACCCACTAGCCTCTCTTCAAGAACTAACTGTGTAAGTGCTGACAAGTGATCCTCTGTAGGCTTCCGAGGAACAGCTGGTGGGTTTGAACCGCTGACTTTGCGCTTAGCACTCCAACAGTACCAAACCAGGGCTCTGATGGATAAATTGGTGTTAAGTGCCGTGGAGTCGGTTCTGATTCACAGCGACCTTGTATAGAGTTTCCAAAGACAGCTGGTGAGTTTGAACCGCTGACCTTGTGGTTCAAGCCGACCTTGCGCCCCAGCGCTTATCCTACAGCACCACACTAGGCATCGTTGTTAAGTGCCGTCCAGTCTATTCCAACCCATAGCGACCCTGTATAGGGTTTCCGAGGAGCAGCTGATGAGCTTGAACCACCGACCTTGAAGTTCAAATGGCTTTGCAGTCTGACGCATTAAGCCACAGCGCCACACCAGGAAGGGAACCTGAAAGGCTCCCAGGGACTCAAGAGGGCTTCGGTACTTTTCACCACCAGCAGAGAGCGCGGGAGCTCAGACTTGGCCGCTCGGGCTCGCGCATGCGCAGTCCCACCCGCTCGGCCCCGCTCACTCCCGTGCGCTGGTCGGCGGGGGCGGGGCACGCAGTGCGCGCGGCCGGGGGCGGAGCGGCGGTAGCGGTGGCGGGTCTGCGGAGTGGAGTCGCGACGGGCTCCGGGTAAGCTTAGCGCCGCCAGTCTCCAGTCCGCCGCCCGCCGCCCGCCGCGGAGCCATGGAGATCGGCACCGAAATCAGCCGCAAGATCCGGGTGAGGCCCGTGTCAGCTGGCGCCGGGCGGGGGCGGGAAACGGGTCTGGGGTCGGGTCGCGGCGGGCGGGCGGTTGTCAGGAGTAACGGGGACGGCGGGCCCGGCCTAGCCGCCGCGGCCTGGCGTATCCACCGGCGCTCCAGACGGGCTCCGGGCCGGGCAGCTGCGCCTGGGGCCTGGGCGCCGACGCGGCCTGGGACTGCGCGACCGGCTGCAGGTGAGGAAGGAGTCCCGGGGAAACGGAAGGACGCCTGCCAGCCGGGTGAGAAACGCACTGGGGTCGCGGCTGGAGGGGGCGCCGTGGGGGCGGGGGGCCGAGGCGCCTCCCCGCCCCCACCTGGCCGTCTAGGGACCGAGGAGCTGCGCGCACCTTCCAAGCTGCCTCCGCGCTGCAGAGTCGTCTTGTTTCCTAAGAGCCGCCTTTCTCATCCGCACGTTTTTTCCCCTCCCTCAGAGTGCCATTAAGGGGAAATTGCAAGAATTAGGAGCTTATGTTGGTAAGTTTTTTTTGCTGTTAGCCTAATAACATGTAGACTTTGCAGCTCGTTGCGTTTTAGTGAATGTATTTCTCCCATCGTCTCTTTGGAGGGAGCCCTCTTACCTTTCCCAAATCTTGTTTGTTTTATTGACTTTTTTCTTTCTTCAAACCTCCTCGAAATACGGTGTTGGGAAATTGGTTGCCTCTTTTCAGGGTCTATCATGTTTTTCCTAATGTTGGTCTGGTTTTCTTTTGTTTTCCCTAGTCTCATTCCTTTTCCCATGACATTTGTCTTCAGACTGTTATTGTGCATATGGATATTTGAGGCTTCCTGGCATTTGCCTTAAATGGCTCAGTGCGTTTTGTTTTTAGATCACTATATTTTCTTCCAATCTCTTTTTTTCTGCCCTTGGAACAGTAATTTCCTCTCCCTCCTTCTGTGGTTTATACTTGGTGTGTTTACTGTGGACCAGTTACTATGTTTATTGTTGTTTTATTAATTTATAAGAAATTCTGCAGGTGAACGTTGGAAGGTATGAGGTAAGATCTTCAGTTGTACGAGTCAGGAGACAGACTTTGAATGCTTACTTGAGCAAGCTTTATGGTCAACACCTGGATCTGTTTGGCTCCAAAACCAATGTATCCTATAGCTCAAACTCGCCACATATGAGAGCAATTCAAAAGGACTCGAGAGTCTCTTTAAGAAAAAGCTATTTATATAGTAATGCTGAGAAAATAGGAGTCCTGGTGTGGCTCTGTAGGATAAGCACTGGACTGCAAGGTCTGTGTGGTTTTGAACCTCAAGGTTTGTGGGTCACACCCACCAGCCACTCCTCAGACACACAATGGGGTATCTATGAATTGGAATTGACTTGATGGCACATAACAAGATGGTAAGAAGTCTGGTGGTGCTGTGGGTTAGGCATTGGGCTGCTAACTGGAAGGTTGGTAGTTCAAACCCACCAGCTGCTCCAAGGGAGAAGGATTTTGCTGTCTGCACCCATAAAGATTTATAGTCTTAGAAACTCTGTTGTTAGGAATTGGAACAGACTTGGTTGCAATGGGTTTGGACTACGATGGTATTTGTCATTTTTCGCTGTGTTGACATTTCAGTTATCTCCAAGCAGTGGTGGATAAAATAAATCTGGAACACTTTAACTCAAGATGGTCACATCAAACTCATGCTTGAAATCATTGTAATATTCACTGTCCCCACCCCCCATTTGAAAAAAAAAAAAAAAAGTTTAAAGAATGACATCGCATTATTTTAAACCCTGGCCCTTGCCTATCTCTTTTGAATATTCATTGTGAGGTAATAGAAAGTAGTTTGTATACTGAGTAGAACTGTATGAGGGGGCTTTAAAGAGTTCATGGAAAATGTGGCATTAAAACACAGTAGAATTTTTCCATGAGCTTTTTGAAGCCCTTCCTCTATGTGTACCCTGAAGCCCCTCTGTATAATGAAGTATGTTGTCTTGTAAAAGCAAAACAAACTGGTGTGATTGAGTTGAGATCTGAATTAGCCACCTTTTGAATGGAATACCATTTTTAAAAAACAACTCATTTGTTGATAATGTATATAGCATATATGTATTGTTGTTGTTGTTGTTATGTGCCGTGGAGTCGGTTCCGACTCATAGCGACCCTGTACAGGGTTTCCAAGGCCGTAAATCTTTACGGGAGCAGAAAGCCTTCTCTTTCTCCCGTGGAACAGCTGGTAGTTTCGAACTGCTGACCTTGCGGTTCACAGCCTGATTCGTAACCACTACGCTACCAGAGCTCCTTGCATATATGTATAGCATGTTGATAATGTCTACAGTGGATACCGCATGTACTGTTCAGTGACACTGATCTAAGTTGTGTGGCCATTCTCATTTTTTAAATGGTCCTTTCCCCTTCACTCATTGCATGCTAACTATTCTATCTAATCTCTAGTTGGTTTTGTCGATTTGATCCCATTTAGATAGTTCTTAAACGAGCATAATGTTCAAGGCCTACATTCTTTACTGATTAAGCTAAATTATTGTTTGGTTTAAAGGTATTTGGGGTTTAAGATAGAAAGGTTTTCTCAGAGCAGTAGTTTGGAGACTTCATCTGGCCTTAATGGCTCCAGAAAGTCTAGATTCCCGGAGAATTGGAGATTAGTCTGTATTTCCCCCACTTTTTTTTTTTTTTTTTGCATTTTTGTTATTATCTGAATCAACTCACTTTATTAAAAATGTCTTACTTTGAATTGAGTGAAGGTTTACAGGACAAGGCCCACATTTAACAGATCATACACTCTGTGTCATTACAATGATTACAATCACAATCAGGATTCTGATATAGAATCTTTGATTAAAATGTGGAACATCATTTTAATGATGTTAGGTATTTGGCAGATGACTTCTTGAAAGTGAACAGAAGAGAAGAACTAATAGTCATTATTGCCAATGACAAAAGTAAACATTCAAATGAAAGTAAACATTGTGGAGGATTTGTGTCTACTTTCATGGTCTCAACAGCTTCCCACTATTTAAAGACCTTTCTGTTGAAATCAGTGGTGCTATCAGTGAATGCGATTTTTTAATGAAATGTGCCACATGCCCACAGTTTATGTGGCTCATTGAGCAGGTATTTTTTTAAAAAGCTAGTGCATACTGTTAGGATATTATGCATGCTAAAAAAATCAGTGGGTTTTCATGTAACAGTTCAAAACCAAACCAGACCTTGATTTAAGTTTAAGAATTTACGTTGCAGTTTTAACCTTTTTAAAAAATTACCACTTGTCAAGTTTTACTAGACTATCACAGAAGGATTACCCACATTATCACTTGAAAAGGCTATATAAAATGCTCCTCTTTCCTAACTACATATCTGTGTGAGACCTGATCTTGTTCTTCAGCCAAACCAATTTTGTTATTAAGCACCGTCTCGCTGGTTTCGACCCAGAACAACACCAGGTAAGGTTTCCGAGGCTACAACTCCACTGGAGCAGAAAGCCTCATTGTTCTCCCTCAGAGTGCCTGATAGGCTTGAACCACCGACGTCTTGGTTAGCAGTCCAATGCTCATCGTACTACACCACAGCATTTCATACCAAATGAGACTCAAACTTTTCTTTTAAGCGAGATTTTAAAGAAATTAGTAGAAACATAATACAAGGTAACTGAACAAGAAATCATCTTCTAAAAAATACATGATTTTCATAGAATGAACGTTATTTAACAGACTGGGTTTATTATTAACATGTAAGCCAAGCCAAATTTAACTCCCTGCCATTGAGATCCTTCTGATTCATAGGGCCCCTACATAAGGTTTCTGAGACTGGATCTTTACTGGAGCAGACAGCGGTTTGTGAGATTGAACTGCCAACCTTTGGTTAGCAGTCCAGTGCTTACCCTACTATACTACCAGGGCTGTATTATCTTTTTTAAGAATTCTGTGTTTTAGTTTCTAGTGTGAACGGAATAGATACAACCTATGTAAACAAATGATTTTTGGGGTTTTTAATCGTTGTTAAGAATGTAAAGGTGACCAAGACTCATAAATTGAGAATTGTTTATTTACGGAGTACCTGGCATGGTCTGGGCACATTTCCTAAGTAATTGAGCTCAGAGAGGTTAAAGGTGAAGCTGAACCAGAACTTACTTTTTTTCATTCCTTTAACATTTGATGGATGCCACCTGTGTACCAGTACGTTGCTTTGGATCAAAAAGAAATCCACAGAAAACCTACACTAAGAATTTTCTTTATTCTGGTGTGGTGCTTTAGGATCAGCATTAACTGGGAACTACAAGGTTAGCAGCATTCCAAATCTACTAGCTGCTCCTCAGAAACCGTATACAGGGTTGCTATGAGTTGGAATTGACAAAGTGGCACTGAATAACAGCACATGAAAGGAGAAATGTGTTCGAGTCTAAATTCATTCTGATTAATCACTGGTATTTATTGTTGTTGTTAAGTACCGTAGTGTCAGTTCTGACTCATAGTGGCCCTGCACAGGGTTTCTGAGGCTGTAAATCTTTATGGGAGCAGAATGTCTTATATTTCTCTCACGAAACAGCTGGTAGTTTCGAACTGCTGACCTTGAGGTTAGCAGCCCAATTCGTAACCACTACGCTCCCAGAGCTCCTTGCGATTTATTTACAGGTGGTTGGTGGTTATTTGTCGTGGAGTCAGTTCCGATTCATAGTGAACCCTGTACAGGGTTTCCGAGGCTGTAAATCTTCACGGGAGCAGAAAGCGTTACTTTTTTCCCGCGGAACAGCTGGTAGTTTCGAACTGCTGCCCTTGCAGTTCACAGCCCGATTCGTAACTACTGTGCTACCAGAGCTGATTTATAGGTTGTTGTTGTGTGCCGTGGAGTTGGTTCCGACTCATAGCGACCCTGTACAGGGTTTCTGAGGCTGTAAATCTTTACGGGAGCAGAAAGCCTCATCTTTCTCCCACGGAACAGCTGGTAGTTTCGAACTGCTGACCTTAAGGTTCGCAGCCTGATTCGTAACCACTACGGATTTATAGGTAGCAGTTATTAATCAGATTGAATTTAGACTCAAAACATGATTGAGTCATTTATAGAAGCAACCCTGGCAGTGCAGTTAAGTGTTTGGCTGCTAACCAAAAGATCAGCAGTTTGAACCTACTTGGGCTCCATGGGAGAAATACTAGTAATCTTTTCCTATAAGGATTACAGCCTCGAAAACCCTATGGGGCAGTTCTACTCTGTCACATTGGGTTGAGATGAGTCAAGGGTTGACTCGGGACCTTAGAACTATAGTCTAGTATGACAGCTAAGTCAGTTATCTTAACATAGTTCACAAATACATGCTCTAAGCTCATTTGTGGTAAGTAGCCATGGGGCTTTTAACAGCTAGTGCATATCCACCTAAGAAGTAATATTGGCTTTTTCTTATCTGGAACAAAGAAGTATGAAGAAAATCAAAGACTCGGTGACACAATTCGTCCAAACGACTAATGGAACATGGAAACCATAGCCACCGCTTCCCTGAGACCAGAAGACCTAGGTGATGCCTGCCTCCCACTACTGACTGCTCTCATCAGGATCACAGAAGGCCTTGGACAGAGTAGGGGGAAAATGTACAACAAAATTAAACATCATAGAGAGCAGACACACTGGTCTGAAAAGATGTGGCCCTTTAGACACTCTTTTAACCTAGAGTTGAACCCACCCCTAGGGATCACCTTGCAGTCATACAACCAACAGGCCTACAAAGGTGAACAGTCACATTCATGAGGCATGTACTCAGCAGAGTAACAAACCACACAAGACCAAAAAGGCAGCATTTGTCCATGAACAAATCGCAGAAGGCAGGAAGGAATAGGAAGGAAGGAAAAATGGAAATGGACAGCCTAGGTGAGAAATGGAAGGAATGCTGTTAACATTGAGATTGCAACCAATCTTGTGAAACAAGGTGTATAAATTGTTGAATGGTGAAGTAATTTGCTCTGTGAACTTTTAACTCAAACAGCAATTAAAAAAAAAAAAAAATGGAAATAAGAACAACATCGTTAATAGTCTACACACAGGGCCAGATATCAGAACCATCCAAGGACCAACTACCATTGCTAGCTACTAAGAACAGTTGTCAAAAATCTCAAACCAAGAATTTTAAGTTTGCTAAAAATCTAGGAAATGTAATCATAGGAAAAATAATAGGTTATTTTTATCTTTTTATTGTGAATTGAATGAAAGTTTGCATCCTGGATGATTAGTTTTACACTCAAGAATCATACACATTTTGTTTTCATCTCATTGATTGTGGTGATTATGGTAAGCACTGGGCTGGTAACCACAAGGTCGGTGTTTCAAACCCATCAGCTGCTCTTGGAAACCTGATACAGGGTCGTGATGAGTCCGAATCCCAGTGGAACATCACTTACCTCACTAGCCTCATGTGTTTGCTGTTTGCATTCTTCCTCCTTTCCTAAACCCTTCCAGAACTTTGTCTTTGGGTGAATGCTGTTCTTTTATTTCAAGTGGCTGATTAGTCTAATGTTTGCTTCGTCACTAAAGTTATCATTCCCTTAATTGACCTGTTTATTGTTTGACTGAAATTTAAGCCAGTGGTGAGTTCACTTCCAGACATGAAGGGTAGTTGAAGGGGACAAGCTCAGGGAGCCCACCACTCTCGATTTGACCTGTATAGTTGATCTTTTTAATGATTTTCTCTCTCCCCAGGACCTTCTAATGTGATCCTTTTCAGAGCATTTGATGGTGATAGCTGAGAAAATATGTATTTTATAGTTTTCAAAGCTCTTTTAAATAGCTTCATTTGTTCATGAATACGGTGCTGGGATAAGAATGGCAGGTAGTATATTACTCCTTTTATAAATACAGAAATGGGAGTCGTGGTGTGGCGCTGTAGGATAAGCACTTGACTACTAACCATGAGGTTAGCAAGTTTAAATCCACCAGCCGGTCCTTGGAAACCCTATACAGGATCACCATGAGGCTGAACCGACTTGACGGCACTTAACACCAAACAGCTGGTAGCAGATTTAAGACTGAAGAATCCAGGTTCCTTGGGTCCTTGATGTTTCGGTTAAATATTAACTTCACAAAGGGAACTTGCTGAGCCGAGTTAGCAAATGGTGAGAAGTCACTTGTGTGTGCCCCTTTGCAATGTTACCACATTTTCAGCTTGTCTACTTGATGAGAAGTCTTGAGGGCAGAGACTTCATGTTTATTGTGCTGCTGTGGCCTAGCAGAGACCCTGATAGTTTGTAACCTGAGGTCACCATTAGGCTCTATTTGAAATAAAAGTGACTATGTTCATAATTCCAGTCCTGGTGTGGCGCTCTGGGTTAATGCATCAGACTACAAAGCTGTTTGAACAAGGTCGGTGGTTCAAGCTCACCAGCTGCTCCTTGGAAACCCTGTACAGAGTCGCTATGGGTTGAAACCAATTTGATGTCACTTAACAACGACAATGTTCATAATTAGCTATACTGTTATCTTTTTGTGTATATAAACAAGGGGGAACCTGGTGAGTCTAGAGTGTAAGCACTGGACTATGAACCACGAGGGAGAAAGATGAGGCTTTCTAAAAGCTCCCACAAAGATTCACAACCTTGGAAACTCTGTATAGGGTTTTTGTGAGTTGGAACCGAATTGAAA
>NW_006408543.1:21402916-21465708 GCF_000296735.1 Chrysochloris asiatica | reverse complement strand
CCCCCCCCCCCCCCCGCAAAGTTTTTGGAGCACATGTGCAGTATTTATGTATTTTCCTGTAGAAAATGACTTTTTAATGCCTTTCTTTATGCTAAAAAGAGTGCGGAGAGCCCTTAGGGTTATGAAAACAGTCCTTCAGTAATCACTTGAATGTCTGTTGTCAAGCTATTGGATGGGATCAAAGGTGAGCCACCCTCTAGAGATGGAAGGTCTTGTTTGTGTGTGTGAAGTTGGAGCCTGAGGGAACCTTTCCTTTCACTGTATTAATTTCAGAAATCCTTCAGCATTCTGTAGGACTGTATGATTATATTTTGACTTTTTCTTCAACGTTCTTGTTTCCCAGTACGTATCAACTGAGAAAACCCCAAACCTACCACAGCAGTGTTACTGTTGAGTTGATTCCAACTCCTGGCGACCCCATGTGTTTCAGAGTAGAACTATGCTTTGAGTTTTCAGTGGCTGTGGCCTGTGGGAGTAGGTTGCTGGACGTTTCTTTTGAGGTACCTCTGGATCGATTTGAACTGCCAAGCTTTTAGCTAGTAGCCAAGTGTGGAACTGTTTGTGTCACCAAAAGCTCGCATCTACTGAGAAAATAACCTGTTAACTTCTGACAGCTCTACTGAGCTATAAGTGATATGCATGAAATGGCACATATTTGAAGTCTTCTACATTGTAGTATGTTTTGACATGTATATATCCTTGAGATTATATATGAACGTGTTCATCACCCTGAAAAGTTTCTGGCACTCCTTTGTAATGCTGTCCTTCCGACCCTTCCTTGTCCCTGCTAGGTACCTGGGTAACCACTGATCCCTTTTTATATTGTAGAAAATGCAGACTCATACAGAGTGACAGCACAGTCTGTCTGTTTTACAGCCGACATGAGGGCGAAAAATGGGCCAGGCTGTTAAAGTACCCAATTTTGTGTCTGTTGACTTTTTTGGATTACGTGGTAGCACATAGTAGGTACTCAGGAAGTCCCAGCATAATTTAGCTACCCAGCTAATATACCAAAAACACCAGGAAGTATTGGGAGCCATTTAATCATGGACAAGGAGAAGAGTAAATGGTTGGGTACTTATTGGCTGCTGTCTTCTCACTTCATAGTGGTGGTTACCATCTGATACACTGCTTCCTCTCTCTCTTTCATTGACTGGGCTAGTGTAGTATATTTGCTTTCTTCTAGAACTGGATTTTTGATGTTGCTTCTCAAACAAATATCTGATACTACTTCTGAAGGGAACCTTTCTGCCTACATAGACATATTATGAGTATTTAAGGTATTAAAGAAATCTAAAGGGAGGGGTTTTTTGGTGGGGATTAGGGTCCTGATAATAGATTTTACTTATGTTTATACTGTAGTGGGTTTCTTGCTTTGTCTGTATTTTGTTTTTGTTTTGGTTCCTAGGCTTCCTTCTTCATACCTCTCTGTAGGAGGGTATGAAGGTAAACCAATAAATTGAGTTGAGATGATTCGATAAGTCTTGAGATTGAGTTCTTGAAATAATATAAAGGTTTGGGCTGGGTTTTTGAATTTGGTGTTGCTGCAGGTTTGTCACCATGAATCATTGAAATCTGCCTTAGTAAAGAATAAATATTTTCTCGTGAAATTGCTATCATTTTTGAAAGCTTTTAAGTAAGCAGATTTGAATGATTCTTTGTGGGAACTGTCCAAGCACAGTCTGAAAGTGTCTGTGAAATCACTGAGTGTTAGGAAGATTCCTTTCACTGAAGTGAATACACTCAGGTTTGGGGCAGTAGTTTAGAATGTCTAGTTCTAAGTGCTTTCTAGTTAAACTAAATTCCCATTCTTCTAGTCATTGAAATACTTAGGGAATGAAGAGTAGCAAGACAAGGCTGTGCATTCTTTCTTGTCCTACAGAATTTCAGTAGAGCTGAGGGGGTGATTCTTCGTGAGCTGCATCTGTATTTTTGTGCACGTCAACTTTAAGTAGAAGCAAATGTTGAGGAAACCATAAAAACGTTTTGGTATACTCTTCCTTTTAAATAGATGAAGAACTTCCTGATTACATTATGGTGATGGTGGCCAACAAGAAAAGTCAGGACCAAATGACAGAGGACCTGTCCCTGTTTCTAGGGAACAACACAATTCGATTCACCGTATGGTATGTTTCTGAATCTCTATGCCTCAGACCAAAATTTGGGACAAGTCAGAGTAGGCATTCTGTCAGTCTGGAAAAATCATTGACAGGCCAGTGAAATTCAGCGTGAGCAACCAGGTTGTGAGTGATGGAACCAGACGGCCATAGTTAATTCTGGCTCTGCGTCAGTTTCTCTATCTGAAAAATGGGGATAGTAGATCACCTCCTATTTAGGGTTGTTGTGAGGATTAAATGAGCTAATACAAGTACACATAGCAAGTCCTTAGTCTGTTAGCTCTAATTATTATGTGTATTTTATAAACTTCTGCATTTCATGATTTCTTTTCCTCTTCCCAAACCAATTACATATGTTGTTTGAACTGGGTTGGCTTCTTATTTTGCTTTCTTCAACAAATTCTTGACAGAATAAAAATTTTTGTTTAAAAATGTTTCGTGTTTTTTAAGCTTAAAATTGTCACTTACCTTTTTTTGACAAACCTAAGTCTGAATTATCTTTAAAGTTTGGGATTTTGAAATAAGCACCTTTGTTTTCAGTTGCAAGTTAATGTGTTTTTCAAACCACAGTGACCTTTATTCAGAATTACTGATGAAAGTATTAAATGCCATTTAAAAGACCCTGGCCCTGGTCCTTGAAGGTCTGAGGTAGTGAGGGAGGGTCATGATGTGGCCAAGAGGGAGCAGAAAGTACTCACAGAACCTCCGACAAGGAACACATGACTACACTAATAGTGAGGAAGGACAGCTGAGTGACCAAAATGGCCTGCTTCAGTTTAGAGTTACAAGAAACTTGGGGAAAGAATACCAAAACGAAACCCACTGCACATGAATCGATTCTCTCTGAACAGGAGGCCCGAAAGCTATGGCTGAAGCTTCTTGTGTTTAAACTGAAGTTTCTCTCCAAAGTGATTTGGCCCCAGCGGGTCACTTACATGCTTCCCAGCTCTCATGAAGTCTTTAGAAAAATTCCATTGAGAATTTTCTGTCTGAAGAATGTTGTGAACACAGTACTTCTCAGAGGTGTGGATCCACACACTACGTCAGCATGGCTGACCCAGTCTGTTTGGTACACAGTGTCCCGGGTACTTTGTTTTGCTAAGTCTTCAGCAGTTGTCACATTTTACATTTTTTCTGACATGACTCTTGGTTCATTTTGGGTTTAATTTGAGTCCCACTAGTCACATGGGGACTCCTGGTGTGGCGCTGTAGGATCAGCACTGGACTATGAACCACAAAGCTGGCAGTTCAGACCCACCAGCTGTTCCTTGAAAACCCTACACAGGGTTGCTATGAGTCGGAACCAACTCGACAGCACTTACTAATAACAGCCAAGATGGGAGTCCTGGTTTGGTGCTGTAGGATAAGCACTAGACCACAGGGTTGGTTTGAACCACAAGGTCAGTGGTTCAAATCCACCAGCTGCTCCTTGGAAGCCCTATACAGGGTCGCTATGAGTCGGAACTGACTCAGCACTTAACAACAACAGCAATCTAAGATGAAACTGATGTAGTAGATCCTATCTCAGATAACTTGATGGAATACTTGATACAAATGTACCTAAGTAATGGAATCTCAATTTATAAATCAGCGTTTCATTTTTGAAATTAAGTTCTTTGAAGTAATACTGATACAACCAATAGTTATTGTCTCTATTTTGGCAACTCTTTCTAAGTGAAGTGTTAACTTAGTTAAGTTTCTAACACCAGCCCCAGAATATCCTGGTTCTTGGACACCCTACAGTAATTAGGAGTCCTGGTGTGGCGTTGTGGGCTAATCCATCTGACTGCAAAGTCATTTGAACTGCAAGGTCGGTGGTTCAAGTTCACCAGCCACTCCTTGGAAGCCCTATACAGGGTCGCTGTGGGTTGGAATCGACTCAGTGGCACTTAACAACAGCAGCAGGGGACAGTGGCATGCAATCGGGTTCTGTGTAAAACTGTGTTGCAGAGAGATCTCTCTAGTATCTTAGGAAACATGACTTCTTGGAAGGACTGGAAAGGAAATTTGCTTCCTATGTAAGTACTGTGACAATCTGTTATAAAGCTGATGCTGTAGCAAGATTGTCACCTATACTTACAGCATTCATATTGAAAACAATAGTCACAGCAAAGTGGTCTACAATGTTTCTGGATTAGGTAGACCTTCTTCACCTCTGACAATGAACTTATCCAAGAAACCATGTATGTTGTTAAATAAATTTAAACTCTACTTACGCAGTTATAATAATTTATGTAACATATTGATAATACTCTATCTTACTGTATGCTGCACTGAGGATTTGTGCTTTTGAATCCAAGTTGAATTCTTTGTAGGCTAAGATGCTATGGACAGATGGTATCTTTAGCCTTGTGTTTGCAGAGACTAGATGTTGAAGATAGTGAAGAAAACTGAATCTAATCTTTGATTGGTTTCTGCAGTACTCATGTAAAACTTTTTTTAATTATTGTGAAATTTGGGAAATTAATACTGTATCCATTAAATGTCATGTAATTTTATCAATATTTACCCAAATATTGGGTTTTGCAATGGCATCAAATGCAGAGTTGCAGTGGAAATAAAATGTCTCTTGATTAAGGGAAGCTTTAATATTTTGCTTTTTCTTTTAGGCTTCATGGTGTTTTAGATAAACTTCGCTCTGTTACAACTGGTAAGATTTGTAAAAACATCTGTTTTTACCTTATTGTAACATATAATTTGTTTTGTTTCTGAAGTCAGCATCTACATTGCTTTGGAAAAAGAAAAAAATTGAAAGTGGTTCATTTGGATATTTTAGAAAGCATATTTTTTTTTATGCGTTGGAGAGCAGTACATTTAGTATAGCTCATAGATCATTTAAGGGAGGGTTGGCGCTTGTAGGATAATTACTAGACTTCTAACTGCTAGTTCAGCAGTTCAGATTCACCATTTGCTTTGGGAAACCCTACGTAGGGTTGCTGCAAATGGGAGCCAGCTCAACAGCACTTAACAGTAACATACAGTGAAGGAAATAATATGTTGTTGAGTGCCATCAAGTTGGTTCTGACACATAGTGACCCTGTATAGGGTTTCCCAAGAGCAAATGGTGGATTTGAACTGCCAACTTTGTGGTACTGCTCCTACAGCGCCATACCAGAAATAATTATAGAGGTGGGCAAAGATTTAGCTTCAAGGGTGTTTCAGGATTTTATCATTGGAAATTATGTAAAACTTTAATGATAAATTGAATTAAAATTACCATTTTAAATATATGCTAATATTTAGTTGTTAAGAATAACAAGGTAGAAGCATAACATGAGATTATACATGCACAAGATAAATGTCTTTTTTAAGAAGAAATCTGTGTGTATAACTTTGCCCAGAAAATTCACCATTTAAGATAAGTGGTGGGTTTTCATTGTATGTGTTGTTTTTTTTAAATTTTATTTTCTGCAAGAAACTTGTATTGATTTGAATTGATGATGAGGAAGGGGGGATAGTTGAGAGGAATAAAGCTAGATGGGGGAAAAAAAATCAGGTTCCTTTCTTGACAGAACCCTCTAGCCTGAAGTCATCGGACACCAACATCTTTGAGAGTAACGTGCCTTTAAACAAGGGCAGCTTTGGCCGAGGAGAGGAGAGAAGGCACGAAGCTGCAGTGCCCCCGCTTGCTGTTTCTCGCACCAGAGCTGAAAAGAGCGATCCTAGAGTCTCCACAAGTTCACAGGAGCAGAAAGCCACTCATGTCAGGTAGGAGTCCTATGTGCATCTCATTCACCTTATTCATTTTTGTACCGTGAAATTGCTCTTTTCAGCAACTTTTGGAAACAGTGGGACAGTCATGAGATTTTATGAATATAAAACAATAAATGGAGATGACCTGGATAAAGTTTGACTTAACTTCAAATGTAGTAAACCTGAGTTAAAAAAAAAAAATTAGTTTCAAAGTAATTTTTAATGAAATACCCTTAGGGAGTACCCAGGCATTTCCATTAAAATTTTCTCCAAGTGAATTTTTTTTTTTTTTTTTCTGTATTGAAACTTTATTACAAAATTATAAAGCAGAGCCCTGTGTGTGTGTGTGTGTGGTGGGGGGGAGATAAGGGTTTACTTTAACACCCAAGTTGGAAATTCTCCATGTAAGCCACTTGAAGTAACATTTACATCCAAAAATGTTTAAAAATAAATTTGTATAATATATTTTGAGCAATAATTTATGTACAGCTTACTCTTAACAGTTTGTATCCAACTATTCGAATGAATTATGAACCAGCCTTTTAAAACAAGTCTCCACTGAAATCTCACAACAATCACACCAAAAGCCAAGGAATCATATGTTTCCATAACAAATAAGACAAAGGATTCATGTGGGGTAGGAGAGGATTCAGGGATGAAAAGTCAAGTGTTCTACCTGGATTAGATAGTCACTGGAATGGTATCTTGGAACTTCCCGCTTTTGATGTTACCAACACCAGGGTGAGTTTCACATCTGTTTTGCTTTGTGGAAACCTTTGCCAAAAGAGCTTGAAAGACTTAAAGTTCATTCTCCATGATGAACAAATGACATCAGTTCTTAATTCTTCCTGAGGTTACTAACCAACCATTGGGATTTTGTTTTCAATTTCCAACTAGCAGGAAATTTGGGGTGTGAGAGGAGAGAAAGGGAAGGGGGAAGCAAGTCCTCACAGAGAAAAAGCAAGTTCTGAATCGGCAGAGAGCCAGCTTCTGCCCTTAAGTTATTGCTAAATATCAACGAAGTTGCATATAAACCTATTTCACAGTGGAATTCAGGAGTAGCTGAATAAATGATCCTTTGCTAAACTGGAAGGCATTGTAAACTGGAGTCATTCACTGTCCAACAGAAAGGTGATTCTTCCAATTCCCACAAAACTAACCCAGAATCAAATCATTCAGGGCTTGATAATGTCGAGGTAAGTGGCCCCGTGTTCAGCTGACACTTTCTGAAATTGTTTCATTTCCCCAAACAGACATAGTGGTTGATGATATATGTCTAAGCATCTCGACACTGCTACTAAAGTAGAGTGCTACTCGACACTCTACTAAAGGAATTCCCTTTAGTAGAGATTTCCCAATGCCTTCCAAAGTTACAATTCTGGGAGACTTTGGTTGTACACCAGGTCTGCCAAGGTTTGCATAGCTCATGCATTGGCAATGAAAAGGACACACATGTAAGTTGTGCTTGGTTAAGCTTCTGTTGTTGTACTATCAAGTTGGTTCTGACCCATAGTGACCCTGTAGAGGTTTCCAAGGAGTAGCTGGTGAGCTTGAACAACCAAACTTGTGATTCAAACCAACCTTGCAGTCCAGCACATTAACCCAGAGCGTCACACCAGGACTCCTTTTCTAAAGTTCTTCTCCAAGTTTGGTATCAAGATCCTAAGTTGGCTCAAAACATAACCTAATCATTACATGGTCCTCTTATAAGGCCTAGAAAATGCTTTTTCCTGACTTATGCCTAAATCAGTGGGCTGAGAAAGGAGCTGGAAGTAGGGGCTCCTCAGCAAGCTAGGTAATTAAGGCCTCTGGCTGCCTGCTCAAGGACAGAGCCCAGACTCCACCAGTACCTTCTGATAGCTGCTAGTTGCTCTGTCCTCCATTTGGTCTCCAGGAGCGTCATAAGGAGTCAGGCTAGAGAGGAATCCGACTCTTGGCCTAAGTCCCTGTACTTCCAATATGCAGCTGGTGAGACCAAGCTTAGAATCTCATGGGAAAGGGAGAGACTTGGTTCTCGGGGAAATAAGTTTCAGACTCCTGTCTGTTGTAAAGGAGGACCCTAAGTCAAAGATAGGTAGAAAGGCACTTGTTCCTCCTAAAGCTTTTCCTTTCCTCATAAACTCGGGTAAGGATGGTGTCAGGTTAGGCCCAAGAGAGGAAAGAAGCAACAGACATGATCCCTACGCCACCTTCATGCAGACTGGAAATGCCCAACAGCTTCGGAGCCAATGCTTTGGTGCCTCCCTAAGTGGGGCCAGGAGACAGCTTCCAATGCCAGCACTTCAATTCTTTTTTTTTTTAAATGTTTTATTGTGAATTATATGATAGTTTACATGGGGGAACTTCAGTTTTACATTCATTCCATCATATATCATCTCACTGCCATGGTTCCATTTCCCTCCATGCATCATCAACCACCCAAAGGGTATATTCCAGAAACCTGCCCCCTACACTTACTCCTCCTCCCCTTAGTTTTCAGGCCACAGTCCCTTTCCCTCTCTGGGTCCAAGGTCCCCTGTCGCTTCATCACTCCATGTCATCATCTCTGTCTCTATCTCAGGCATCTCTGTTTCTCTGGGTAGGGTCCCGCCCTCGACTCTTCTCTGTTGATGGTCCCAGAGGCCTCTGCTCCTATCCTGGAGAATTAATCACTCCCTTCCTTGTTACAAAACTTCCACCTCTGCATTTCCAACCCTCATAATCCGTCCTGATAAGCATTATTCACTACAGTATCACGAGTTACCCATCTGCATCTCCTTTCATCCGCTCCGCCCAGACAGATTGAATAGTACCTACTGGAGATTCTGCCTTCCGCCATGCTCCCTAGCACCAGGTTTCCTCTTGAAAGCTTGTAAGCCAGTCACTTCTTGCCTTTGTAGTCCCTCCCTCCCAATTTGAGTATCCAATGTCCAAGCTGCCCTTCTCCATCCACTCTGTGTGTGTGGGGGTGTGTGTGTGTGAATGTTTCTTGCTATGAGGATTTGTTCCCTCTTTTGAGTCGCTGCTCCATAGGTATAGGTCAAGTTCATCAGACCATGTCAGCTCACTTTTTTTTTTTTTTCTTTCTTTTTCCCCTCTTCTTTCCTCTCCTGGTTGAGCTCCAATCATCCAGTCTTCCGGTCCAGGTCACGTGGGTATCATCTGCAAGTGTGGGCGCTCCTGTGCATATGTCCTGTCTTCCCGTCAGCCGGTAGTTCCACTCTCCTCTTGAGTCCTCCGTGGCCATGCCATTGACTCTGGGCCCAAGAGTCCCCAGGTCTCTTCATACTGTTTGCCAACCAGGTCCCCAACTGGGTCCACAGAAGTCCACTGAACATTGTAGGGCTTAGCTTCCCGCTTCATTGCCAGCACTTCAATTCTTGAACAACTTTTGAGATTTTCTTTTTCAGTAGCTTTTGTGCTTTCTCACCAGAGATTAAGTTTCCATTAAAAACAAAACATGCTGTTGGCATCGAATCCATTCAGCCTCCTAACAACACTATAAGAGTAGAGCTGCTCTCTGGCGTTTTCAAGGCTGCAATCTTTATGGAAGCAGACTGCCACAGCTATCTCCCTTGGGGCAGTTGGTGGGTTTCAACCACTGGCCTTTCAGTTAGCAGCTCAGCACTTCATCATAGCACCTCCAAGTGACTATTTTTTGAAGAGATGACACTAATACTCTAAAATGGTTGTAACATGTTTTTCTTTTGTTTTTAATAGACAGAGTTACGATGATGGAGCTGCAACCCGATTAATGTCAACAGTGAAACCCCTGAGGGATCTGGCACCTTCTGAAGATGTGATTGATATTAAACCCGAACCAGATGATCTCATTGATGAGGATCTCAACTTTGTGCAGGAGAATCCCTTATCTCAGAAAAAGCCTACAGTAACGCTCAGCTGTGCTGCTCCGCGCCCTTCTGTGGAGCTCTATCGGCCGCCTCCAAGTCGGAATGCGGATAGTGGTGCTCATTTAAGCAGGCTGCCGTTTCAACAGCAGCCAAACAGTACTCACGCCGCCAAGCAAGGCGACATACAGAACAGCCGGGTGTATGACTCAGGACGCTCGTGCGAACCGGAAGTGCTGACCAGTTTAGAGAAGACTTACAGTCCTTTCTTCAGGAACAACTCAGAAAAAATGAGTATTGAGGTCTGTGCTTGCTGGGAAAGTCTTGTGTGCTAGGCTGAAAATGGCAGTTCTTAATACTAGAATGTACATGAAGTGGCTAAGTATTTATGGCAGATTTATTTTAAACTGGTATCTATGCAACATAGAAAGTTCAAACGTTTTACTACAAGGGTTTCAGTTCATGCATGTATAGTTCTTTATTCCAGACAGGATGTGTTTAAACATGTTGGTCATCAGTGATGGATGGCTGTGACAAGTTCTCTTGGTGATACACTTGTCTTAGTGTCTTTAGGGCACCTTCTCAGTAAAGATCCCATCAGAACAGTGGCTTCCAAGGGATCTCTGGGCTAATTTAATTCAAGGCAGAGAAGTCAGTTCAAGTTATGGCAACTGTTTTTTTGGAACTCCCAAAGGGTAATCTCAATACATTTTTTGAAGGTTGTAGGATGACCATGGGTGCTTATTAGGAAGAAGCTTTAAGAAAATGGAAAACTGCAAAGGTGAGAAAAAGGCCAGGAAAGTTGTGCCAAAGAAATGTGTTCCGTCACGGTGGTGTCCACGCTTTCTCTTTTAGGGGAGCAAGGCCTGTCCTACGCACATTTGGTTGTGAAACCTTACTCCATTCACCTTACAGCCCTGACCTTGCCCCTTCAGCCTTATTTTTGTTCCCTAAACTTAAAGAACATTCAAAGAAAACGATATGAGTCCCTTGAGATTGTCAAAACAGCTGTTTTGTTGTGGTGTAAGTGAAGAGCACAGACTTCCTAGGGAGGGACTGGAGAGATTGGAACACTACTGTTTCAGATTGGCACGGACCTGGATCAGGGGGAGGATGAGAAACAGTAGCTTCATATTTTGGTATGTTTTGTATACTAAAGGTTTCTGCGGTTTTATAGTAATACTTTTTGATTCATCCTCGTAGTATGCCAGTTAGATTTTCCTCTTCACAGCTGGTTTTATATCTTGTGGACCTTCTTGTGATGCTAGAGTTGGAGATGTTGTTGCTAAGTGTTGTAGAGTCTCCTTTGACTCACAGTAGCCCTGTATAGTGTTTTTGAGGCTGTAAATATGGGATCAGAAAGCCTTATCTTTCTTCCGTGGAGCCGACTGGTGGAGTCATGCCTGCTGACCCTGTGATTAACAGCCCAGTGCGTAACCCACACCACCACCTGGGTTCCCAGCGGAGAAGACACCAAGTCTCTCCTATGTCAGGTTATCCTACAGGTCAGCTGTAGGAGAGGTCTGTGTTGAAATGACAGTTTATGAAAACATTCTGTAACGTGATTATACTTCATCTTCCTAATTGTATTTCATAACTTAGTATTATAAATTTAGGAGTCCTGGTGTGGTGGTGTGGGTTAATGCGATGGACTGGAAAGTTGGTTTGAATCACAAAGTTAGTGGTTCAAGCTCACCAGCAACTCCTATAGTGGTGAAACACTATACAGGGTAGCTGTGAGTCAGAACAGACTCCACAGCACTTAACAACAACAACAACATCTTAACATTCCAAGTTTGGAGAGGCTTCAGGTCATTTTAGATGTTTTTACGGCAATTGTTAAGCAATCAAGCAACTCCATATTCTTGCTTTCTTCAACAGTTTTGCTTTTAGCAAAATAAACATTTTAATTTAAAAACAAACAACAACCATCAGGAAATACCCCATGGCTTTTCTTAGAAAGGAAAAACATTCATTGATAATGAAACTGTTATTTTCTGAGACTAGGTATGCATTTTTAAATCTTATCTGATTGCAGGAAGAAAACTTTCGGAAGAGAAAGTTGCCTGTGGTAAGTTCAGTTATTAAAGTAAAAAGATTCAGCCACGATGGAGAAGAGGAGGAGGAAGATGACGATTATGGCTCCCGCACAGGAGGCGTGTCCAGCAGCGTGTCGGTGCCTGCAAAGCCTGAAAGGAGGTACCTGCACATGTCTGTACATTAGTCCTCATGTCTGTCTGTACGTCAGCCTTGAGCTGCCTGACACAGTCGTCTGGCTTTCTGGAAGAGGATAATTGTGAAAATAAATCATAGTTTAATTTCATAATTTATAAGACTTTTGCAGTGGTATTTGCGAAGCACTTATGTTGTTTAAAATTGGAGATGATTGCAGAAAATAATAAAAATTGTTGCTACAATGGGAAAAAACTAGATCCAGAATCATTTTTTTTTAAAAAGTTACAAGATTTCTACTCTAATTGACATTTCCTAAAAGCTGCAGGTTGTTGTTTTTAAGTGCCATTGAGTCAGTTCTGACTCATAGCGACCCTGTACAGAGTTTTCCAAGAGCAGGTGGTGGGTTTGAATTGTTGAGATGTTGGTTTGCAGTTCAGTGCTTATCCTACAGCGCTACATGAGGAATCCAGAAATGACAGGTAGTCTGCTCAAAACCTAAGAGAAACCTGTAGGAAAAGCATAATAGTTGGCTACCTCAAGAGAATGCCACTTAAAATTTAATAAAAATACCTTTCTTTACTCTTTTAGACCTTCACTTCCCCCCTCTAAACAAGCTAATAAGAATCTAATTTTGAAGGCTATTTCTGAAGCTCAAGAATCTGTAACCAAAACAACAAACTATTCCACAGGTAATTTCGTATTTGTATACATTGGGTACAAAATGTCGGGGGCACTGCTTTAAGGCTTGAGTAAGCAAAGAATGATTGTTTAGTAGTAAATAAAGGCACCTGTCAGATGCCGAGATTAAAGTGAGATTCAGGGAAAAGTAGTTTTAAAAGGTGACTTGAGCAGTTTGAGAAACTTTCTCCATGGCCACTAGCCTTTAGCTCTTGGAACAACATGTAAAACCTGTTACTCTCTTCTTCCAGTATGTATGGAATATAAAGTACATAAAAAACTTTAAAGGTAGTTTTAATTCAGACAGGATTTTAATTTCAGTAGCGTAAAACTCAACATTAGATAGGAATTTAAGGTGCAAAATTGAGTAATATTAAGTGACCAAAGTTCGGGAAGTTTGTTTCATTATAACTAGTTCCTAGGAACAGGTTGGTTTCTTTCCTTTCAGTGAAACCCATGAAGGAAACACAAGGCCAGTGACTCCAGTCTTAAATGGACATACTGAATAATTTTATAAGAGACTAGAAAGGCTTTGTTGATAGTTACTGTTGAGTTCAGACTCATAGTGACCCTGTGTGCTATAGAACAAGATACTGCCCGGTCCTGTGCCAACCTCACAAGGGTCGCAATGTTTGAGTCCATTGTTGCATTTACTGTGTCAGTCCATCTTGTTGAGGGCCCACCACCAAGCATGATGTCTGAGTGCTTAACCCATTGTGCCACCAGGGCCCGTTTCCACATGTAGTTGCTGTGTATGCTGTTGAAAACAGATGCTTGCGATGAACAAGCCAGTGATGTTGCAGAATCCTGTCAGGCAATGTGCTGTGCTGGTTCTGTCACCAAAGTTTTATTTCCAAACGACTGATCCTTCTTAGTTTCGAATTCTTGGATTCCAGTCACTAGTAATTCTTAATTCATCTTAGATCAACTTCAGATGGCAGAAGTAGATGAAGATCTTCAATTTCTTCATCTTTGGCATTAGTGGGCTTGTGCATAAATTTGAATAGTAATATTAACTAGTCAAGGTGCATGGATAGTATATTATCACCAGCAACATTGTACTTCAAGGTAGATCGTGAAGTGTTGTTTGATAACGAATGCATTGCCATTCCTCTTTAATTCATCATTTTCCACATAGTAGACTGTATCATTGTCTGATTAAAAATGACCAGGATCTGTCCACTGCAGTTCACGAATGCCTGGGATATCGGACTTTATGCATTCCATTTCAGTTTTGATGACTTCCAATTTGCCATGCTTCATACGTTCCAATTACTAATGGATGTTTGCAGCTGTTTTCTTCTCATTTTAAGTTGTGCCCCATCAGCAAATGATAGTTCTCCGTTGTATTTTTTTCTTTCAATTTCAGTTTTATTTTGTTGACAATGTATGCAGCAAAGCATACACCAATCCAATGATTTCTTCATCTACGCTTAGTGACACTGATTACATTATATACCCTGTAGTATTTTGAGTGCAAGTAGATCACTAGGACCTTCTTTTCGTCTGAATCTGGAAGCCCTCCTACCACAGGTAACTCTGCTGGTGAGATATTGGTGGCATAGCTTCCAGCATCACAGCAACACGCGAGTCACCCCAAGTGTGGTAACAAATTAATAGACAAGTGGTGGATAAAGGCATTACATGTATTTAAAACAAAGGAAATGAAATCAGCTACAAACCAGTCTTCTAGAATTTCATTCTGATATGAAACCCAATGATGGCCATATCGTGTTTTCATGACGTTCCCTACTCTATACCCCCCCTGGTGGCCAATGTGTCAGTCTTTCTGTTAACACGCTGATGATGACTACCTCCTTTAAAAGCTTTTTGGTGGTGGTGGTCTTGCTGTGGAGCTGATGGATGTTCCTTGACAGTTGCTTTGCTGGCCCATTCTGTTCTATACCTCTTTTGGAAAACCCCTTTTTGAAGTGAGAGAGAAAAGTGCCAGCTGTCGATGTCTGACACCAGTAGTTACCTGTTACCCTTGTTTTCTTCTTTTAACTGTGAACATGACATTAATGGATTTTGGCCTGTAGGAGAGTGATTGTCAAGGAAAGCCCTGCACTTGATACAGGGATTTACCTAATTTGCCTTCCATTTTCTGGTCCATTAGCAATATTAGTCCTTTAGAATGATGGGAAATAATACCATAATTTTGGAATTTCCTGCTTTTATGCTAGGTACAGATTCCCAAGTTTTTAAAGAAAGAACGTGGAAGTAGTTTCTTTCACTTGATTACTTAAATTGCAATTTGGAATTGATAAAAGATCATATAGCCGGGTCTACATTGCATTTGCTGTTTGTCATTGTTAAGTGCCATTAAGTCAGTTCCAACTCAGAGCAACCCTGTATTTACAAGGGTTTACAAGGAGTGACTGGTGGGTTTGAACCACTGATGATGCAATTCAATCGGACCTTACAGTCTTGATCTTATCCTACATCACCACAGTGCTTATGTGTTATAATGTGTTTCTGATGTGACTTAAAATATATAGACTTTGTTTGCACGTATCTATGGCTAATAGATCAGGTATCACTCAGGAGTATTGTAAAGAAAAAAAAAGTGAGGTGCATTTGTGAACTGTTAAACTCTGCAAACCCAGGAGGCATTTGTGTTGCACTGACTTCTTGTTGAGTTAGAATGTGTTACTGAGTTACTTCTGCCATTCTTGTTTCCTCTTATGTCAAAGTTCCACAGAAACAGACACTTCCCGTTGCTCCTAGAACTCGAACTTCTCAAGAAGAATTGCTAGCAGATGCGGTCCAAGGGCAAAGCAGGAACCCCAGAATAAGTGCCCCCATTAAAGAAGAAGAGGCAAAAGGGGATAATATAGAAAAAAGTAAAGGTAATACTCAAAATGATACTGTCCTTTTTTATGCTTTTTTCATGAGGCATTAACTATTATCCAGTGGGTTTTTATGAAGTGTTAGTTTTACTGGGAGTAAAGTGATCATTGAAAATTTTCATTAGAAGGAACCATGAAGAAACCCACACTTTTCAGAATTATTGTAAACTCTTTGTCATTAAGTCTTAAACATGGACAAAACAGTACACTGAACTCCCATGAGCCCATTGACCCAGCCTCAGTTATTATCACGGTTTATTGGTCTTTGCAAACCACCTTCTTAAAGATATGTAAATATTCTATATTCTCCTTTTATGTTTACGGTTAATTGTATCCCTATTCTCTCAAGCTGCAAATCTAAGTAATCTTTAAATCTGCAGAAGTGGTGTGAAGGCCACATCTGACTTCCTCTGGCTTCACAAGGGGAAAGGAGAACCAAACCCTAATCATCCCTAGGCCTTATCCTATCAAGTGGAGGTCATCAGACATGTCTCTCCACTTAGCATCCATCATCTCCCACAGCATACTCTGCTTCGCAAGTGGCTTTGTTAATAACCACACTCAGAGACAATACTCACGATGAGCTTTATTAGAGAAGTGAACAGGGTGTGAGGCAGCATGAGAAACAACACAGGATGCAGTAGTTCTCCTGTCAGGAACATCTCTGCACGACTCCACGCCTGCCTCGTTCATGTCTTGGGCTTCTCAGCCATGTGGCCTTCAGCCTCTGCCCTGCTGGGGCAGTGTTACAAAGCTCCTCTTTAGCCAGTCTGTTAATGCCCAGAGGGGTATTTAGGCACTGTCCTTAGGCACTCAGCTGTATGCTGGGAAGCCCTCAGCGGCTCTGTGTCTCCATGCTGCCACCTCCGCTTCTCCAGGTTGGGATCTTATGCGCCACTTACAGCTTTTCTTGATGGTCTTGGGGTCTTCTGTTCCTGTTTTAGAAATGGCTCCTTTAAACCTATTGGGATAACAATATTTGCATATTGCCACCCAGTCATTTGGTGAGAGTTAAAATTTTGGATAGAAAAGCCATGTCGAATAAATTCACAGTACCACAGCTCCCCTCTTAGCTTTGTGTCTGTGGCCTGCCAGATGACCTTGTTGTTCCCGTGACCAGACTTCATCAAAGCCTTCTTCCTGACCAAGGGCAGTTTAGCCTGCAGCTGCCCTCTCAGCTTCCCCTGTCTTCTCTTTCCCCACTTGTGCAGAGACACTGCTGTGTGATTTCTACCGTATGGTTTTCATCCTCTCCCTCCACCCCATTGTGTGGGCACGTCTAGTGTCCCTCATTCTTACTGCCCAGGAAGTCTGGCCCTTGGCCTGCCCTACCCTGCCCACGACTCTTCAGCTGTTCTTCTGTTCCCGTCAGAACAATTGCCAGCTGCTTCTGCTTATATAAGAAATCTGAATTATAAAGCCCTACTAAAAATCTGAGTGGTCATTTCTAACTGTGTCCTTGTATATACTTTCTCTACCACTGTATTACATTTTTTTTAAATTCCTCCTCAACTATACCTTTACTGTGTTACAGATTCCCCTAAAATTTTACTTTTTCCATGAAGCCTTAGGATTCGATCCTAGATTTGTCATTTTATTATTTAAAAGCAATTGTTAACTGTATTGTCATTGACCATGTCAGTATTACGTGGCATTCTATTAAATGATGGACTGGGAACAAGAAAACCCCCAAATTGTCAGTAACACAGCTAGAAAGTGTGAAGGAGCCGCTTTGAGAAGAGCAGAGCAGTGGGAAACAGGGAGCGATTGTGCCTCTGCAGGAGTTGGTGTGGGGAACAGGCTGTAGGGGCTGCCCACCACAGACACGTCTCCTCAGGGGAAGAAACTGCATGGAGTGGAGTCACAGAGAGCAGGAAGGGGAGGGAAGATAAGATGGATAAAATAGGGAGGTCTAAGGTACCTCAGACACCAAGGGCCATTATTTTTTACCATCACAATATCCTCGGAAGTCAGCCCTCTAGAAGTTGAAAAGCTCCCTCTAAGATAAACAGCAGAAGTCAATGAATGTGTCATGGTTAAAGCCTCTACAAAGTTAAAAGGAGAAAGGGAAGGAGAGGAGAATAAGTAGTCTTGTTACAGAGAAAGCATGCTGGAAAAGCAGATCAAAACTACCGCGTATCATTTCAGAAATGAGTCAGGAGACTTTAAGAAATGATAAAAGACATGAAAAACCAAATGTCAGGATTACAATCAGTGTGAAATGAAGTGACAGCTCAAGAATTAGAAATGAGAAAATTTCCTTTAGAGATGAAAGACTAAACTAGAAACAACTCAGGTGTTACAAAAGCAAGAATTGAGTAGTTGTTAAGAGGCCATATGGACCACCCACAAGAACCCCTGGTGGTGCACAGGTGAGCTCACGGGCTGCTAACACCCAGATCAGGGGTTTAAAATCACCAGTTGCTTCAAGAGAAAAAGATGAGACCATTTGACCCTGTGAAGATTCGCAGTCTAGGAAACCCTAGAGAGCAGTTCTGTTCTGTACTGTAGAGTGCTTGATGGTGGTGGGCTTGGGTTGTTGGTTGTTGGTTTTAAGTTGCTCACAAGGCTAGCCGGAATACCTTGCTGACATCTGAGATAATGCCCAAACCAGAAAGCCCACTGCTGTTGAGTGGATTCTGTCTCATAGCGGCCCTATGTAGGGTTTCCAAGATTGTGTGTCTTCATCGTTTTCCTCCCTGTTTCATCTTTCTCCCATAGGGAAGCTGGTGGGTTTGAGCCACTGACCTTGGGGTTAGCAGCCCAATGCTTAACCCAGCATCTGAGAGATAGTGGATGAGCGAGAATCGTCTCTTAACATTTTTCCAGCTGATAGGTGAAAGCAAAATGGTAGAATTTGAATTTTGTTTATTTGTTTAAACAACTAGCAAGTTATAGATCCAGGCATTGAGTATAATGACTCCTAAGACAGTGTTTAAATTGAAATCCAGCTCTTTTGTGTTTCCACGTGACATAAAAGGAGCCCTGTTTTGGTGCTGCAGGATAATGCAGTGGAACACAAGGTCAACCTGAACTGCGCGGTTGCTAGTTCAGACCCAACAGCCACTCTTTGGAAACCCTATACAGGCTTGCTGTGAGTTGGAACTGACTTGTGGCTCTTAGTAACATGACACAAAATGATACTTACTTTAGTCTTGTGGGAGAGTTGGCCTTTGAGTGACAAAGCATCTAGCTACAGCAGTCGGGGAGGGGAGAGCTTCAGAGAGCAGACCAATAGGAGTGTTCTCGAAACACACATGAGTGTGCAACACGCAAATGCCAATCTCACATTGAAGTCAAGCAGGCTGGGACAGCGAGACAAAAAGATTGGCGAGTAATCAGAGTATAACAATGGGGACAAAGTTGTGTCTGGGGATGCACTTGGTGATGGAACCATAAAGCGGGGGGAGGGGAGGAAGTCTGTCTTTGAAAAGGCATATAGTGGTTCCTTCAGGAGAAGGCGGGTGCTGGGATTGGAGCTCTGCTGCTGTAGTGCCTGAACTTGGCATTTAGAACCCACCAGCTGTCCTGCTGGGGAAAGGGGAGGGGAGGCAGTCTGCTGCCATCAAGATTTACAGTTTCCTATAGGAACCCTGCTGTGGCGCTGTGAGTACCTGCGCCAGACTGCAAAGCCGTTGGAACTACAAGGTCAGTGATTCAAGCTCACTAGTTGCTATGGGTCGGAACCGACTCAGTGGCACTTAACAACAATAGTAGGGTCACTGAGTCAGAATAGACTTGATGACATCAGGTTTGGATTTGGAGTTAGGATGGGACATGTGGAGGGACTTCTGGGGAAACTGGCAACGTTCTCTTTCAGGGTGGTGGTAAAAGGGGGTTTGCCTCATAAAAAATCCATTCTGCTACATGGTCTGTGTGGTTTTCTAGATGATAGTTTTAGAATGAAAGAGGCTCCAGTACTGCTGATAAGGAAGGACTCCTGGCACTTTGGCTTCATTCTTTTGTTCACAAGCAGGAAGTGTCGCTCTGCAAGCTGCCAGTCTCCTGCCATCCTCACTGGCCTTCCTAGAGCAATGTCTGCTGGAGTTTTCAAATCTAAGTCTGCAAATAGATTGGCAGGAGGTGTCTCATCTCTCCAGCCTCCCTTTTTACCTGCCAACTGTCCTCACAGTGTTGGTGCTTTTTCTTTTCTGTCTTGCCATCAGTCAGCAGAAGTTTGTTTTATTTTGTCTCTCTTTCCAAAGACTTTAACAAGCGTGTTACAGAATCAGCACTGGACTACTAACTGAAAGGCTGGTGGTTCAAATCCAACAGCTGCTTCTTGGAAGCCCTATACAGGGTCGGTTGCGATGAGTTTAGAACCAAGTCAGTAGCACATAACTAACACAACTCTGCCTTTCTTGACTCTTTTTTTCTTTTCTTTTTTGTTCCTTTGTTTTCTCTCTCATTGATATCTGCTCTTTGTATTTTTTATGTTTTATTGTGGATTGACTGAAGGCTTGCAGACGAATCCTGCACTCCATGATTGCATTCCCCTCCTTGCAACAACAGTCGTCCTGCTTCCTCCCTGTGCTTCCTGTTTGCATTCCTCCCCCTTCCTGTCCCTTCTTACCTTTGTCCTTTTGGTTTTGGATGATTGACCATTCCATGGTGAGTATCCCTTACTAGTGCTGTTGTCTCCTTCTATAAACTGATTGTTGTTAAGTGCCTAGAGTCAGTTCTGACTCCTAATGACCCTGTTAGGGTTTCTGAGGAGTGGCTGGTGAACTTGAACCGCTGATCTTGTGGTCCAGTGCATTAACCCACAGCGCTACACCAGGACTCCATACATCTTTATGCTGCTTAGCTAAAAATTGGGCCATGAGGTGAGTCCTTTCCAGACCTGCCGGGTGGTTGAGTATCATAGTCTCAGGTTCCTCCAGTCTTTTCTGACTAGTAAACCCAGCCTTTTTTTCCCCCCTTATGTAATTTTGACTTTTGTTCCCCATTTTCTCCCACTCTATCCCAGATCCTCTGATGTAATCCCTATCTTAACATTTTTTTTAACTTCCTAATTTAGCTCACCCTGTTTTCAAATGCAGTCATTTTTTTCTATCACTTGTTGCATATCACAAGTTATGATGTGTAACATTTTCACTGTATTCTTAGTGTCTAATTTAGTTTCCATTTTGGTTTTCATCTTGGATCCATTAATTATTTGAACATACGTCTAATTTGAAGCACTTGGAGATTTTTTTTTTTTAAATGTAGTATTGTGAATTATGTGATAGTTTACATGGGAGAACATTAGATTTACATTCATCGAATTGTATATCGGTTCATTGCCATGGTTACTATCCCCTCCATGCATCATCAACCAACCAAAGGGTATACACTGCAAGCTTGCCCCCCGGTCGTCAGCACATAGCCCCTCTCTCTGGGTGTAAATTCCCCAGCCGCTCCATCTCTCCACGTCATCGTCTCTGCCTACATTTCAGGCATCACTGCTTCTCTGGGTAGGGTCTCGCTCAGCTCTTCTCCCTTGATGGTCCCAGGGACCTCCGCTCCTAGACTAAAAAGTTAATCACTCCCCTTCTTTTGCTACAAAACGTCTACCTGTACATTTCCAACTCTCACAAGGAGTCCTGATAACAATTATGCACTATTGTAACACAAGAGACCCATCCATTTCATTCATCAACCCTGCCTAGACAGATTGGATACTACTCAGTTGAGATTCTACCTTGCACATGGAGATTTTGTGTTTTAAAATTATTTTGAACTCCTGACATGATTGCATTTTGATCAGATAAAATGATGTATGGAATCTTGGAAAATCACTAAGGCTTGCTTAGTGTACAATTTTGTACATATCTCACATATGCACTGTGGAGTAAAAAGAACTAATTGTTGAATTGAAAATTTGCAAATCTTCAGTAGATTAAGATTGACGATCATGATCTTTGGAACTAGACCTTGCTGATATTTTGGTCTGCTTTAATGTATCAGTAGTTTAGAGAGGGTATTGCAACTGCCCACTATAATGAGGCGTTTAATTTCTGTAAACATCAGTCAGTGATTACTTTGTGGTCATTATGTATGGTACTGTAGGATAAGCACATGACTGCTAACCACAAGCTGGAGGTTCAAATCCACCAGTTGCTCCTTGGAAACCCTATGTTGTTGGTGTTGTTCAGTGCCTTCAAATGTGTTCCGATTCGTAGTGATCCTGTATAGGGTTTCCAAGGAGCAGCTGGTGAATTTGAACAGCTGACCTGTGGTTTGCAGTCCAGTGCTCAACCCACATTGCTATGCTAGAAGTCCTAGAAATGGTAATAGAGGGTTGCTCAGAGTCAGAACTGACTCCATGACACTTAACAACAGCCGCAGCTAGGTGCATGGGTACCCTATACAGGTTGCTGTGAGTTGGAATTGACTAGACGGCACTTAACAACAACAACACTGTTGTTGTTAAAAGTGCTAGCATGTCGGTTCTGACCCATCGCAACCCTGTAGGTTTTCTGAGGAGCAACTGGTGAGCTTGAACCACCAGTCTTGCAGTTCAAAGCGACTTTCATAGTCCAGCATGTTAACTCATAGGGCCACTCCAGAACTCCTTATTTTTAATTGTCACATCTTCCTACAAACTGATCTCTTATATTTATATGTGGCCTCTATGTCAGATGGTGCTTTTGTCATAAAACCAGTTTTATCTAATGTGAATGAAGCCATTTATTTGGTTAGTATTTACCTTTTTCTAAGCTTTTATTTTTAGTTGTCTTGATCCTAATGCTTGAGGCATGTGTAGCTAGGTGTTTATTTTTTAGTCTAAGGGTTTGTCTTTTGTTGGAAATTGTTGACCATTCACTTTATTAAAATTATTGATGCATTTTAACTAATTTTTCCTATCTTCTTGTCTAGTGTTTTTTTTGCTCTTGTTGCCTGTTTTAGATGCAGCACTTACTACTGTTGATCCCTACCGGTTAGCTTTTTTTTTTCTCTTTCTTTCTTTACTGGTTTTCAGTTTAAACATTGCGTGTCTATTCTTTTAAGTGATCACCTTTAAAGTATTACCATGCAACTTTAATTTAACGTATTAGCTGATATCCTGACCCTGTTCTCAAACAGTAAGCAGGCTTTACAAAACAGATATTATGTTTCCATAATGGTTTTTAGCCTTTTTAAAAATGTATAAATGGGGCAGGGCATCCTTGTTGTTTTACTCATGCAATGTTTGTTCAGATTTAGTTACGTGCTAATTATTTTATTCTCACATTTCTGTTACTTGCAGCATCATTTTCCAATATTTTGAAGTATATTTAAAGTACTACTGCTGAGAAGTCTTTTTTTTAAACTTTTATTGTGAATTGAGTGGTAGTTTACATGGCAGAGTGTCAGTTTTGCAATTAACCAATTGCATCTTGTTTCATTGCAATGGTTCCAATACCTTCCGTGTGCCATCGGTTAACAGTATTTGCCTCTATTCCTTTACTCTATTCCCTCTTTCTTTTTTCCTTTGATACACAGAAACACTCGGGAATATATAATAATTTAAATAACCTAAGGGCACATTTTGAAAGCCTGCCTCCTGGCCACCAGCACACAGCCTTTATGTTTCCATGAGTCTAGTGCCCTCAGCTACTCTGTCTCTCCATGTCATCTTCTCTGCCTCCATCTCTGGTGTTGCTGCTTCTCTGGATGGGGTCCCACGTTCTGCTCATGCTCTTCTCCCTTGGTGGTCCTAGGGTCTAGGGTCCTCTGTTCTTGGAATGAAGATTAACTACTCTCTCCTTTTTGTCCCTCTGCTTTTTTTTTTTTAATGTCTTATTGTGAATTGAGAGAACATTAGCTTTACAGTCATCCTATTGTATATTGTTTCATTGCCATGAATACAATCTGTCCATCTGCTTTTACCTTTACAGTTGTGACAATCGCAGTTAGTCATGGTAACAATCACTCACTGTTGAATCAAAAGAATCCTATCCCCATCTCCTTTAACAAGACCCATCTAGACAAGATGAAAACTATTCAGTGGGGACTCTTTCTTCCTCCACACACTCTTAAACTAAACTCCCTCTTGAAAACATGTAAGCCAGTTACTTCGTGCCTTTATAACCTCCCCCCACCCTCCAGTCTGAGGTAGCCAGTGTCTAAGTTGCCTGTCCCTGTCAGCTCTGTGCACTGAAGTGGGGGAATAGGCTTGATCCTAGATGTGAAGACTCCTACCCTCTTGATTGGCATTTTGAGCTACTAGATCCATACGTTACGGTCAAGTTGCTCAAATTGTAGCAATTTATACTTATTTCCTGTATCAAATTTCTTTATCTTCCTCTAGTTGAGTTTCGATCATCAAACCATCCAAGCTAAGGCAAAAGGGTACTACTGTCTGCAAGTTTGGGCATTCTTGCGCACCTCCCCCCACTTCATACCAGTCGGATGGTTTACTGTTAGCTCTAGTGGCTAGGTCAGTGTCCTTGGGTTCAGGATTTCCCAAGTCTTCCCACACTTTGGACCAACCATCACTACCTCTTCTCTCTCATCTTAAGGTACAGGAGTCTATGGAACACAGTCAAGGTCAGTTTATGTCTTCATTGCTACCTTGCCCCCATTTCCACTGAGAAATCTTTTTAGAACGGGTTTCTGGGTGGTAAATTTCCTGAGTCTGTTTATCCACGAGCACATTTAGATCTTCCTGCTTTTGTGTAGTAGTGTTGCAGGATACCGAAATCTAGATAAAAAGCAATTATCTGCTCACAATACCTTGTATGTATCATTCTGCCGTCTCCTGGCTTCCATTGTTGCTAAGTGGACTTTACGACATTATAATTGTCTGTTGTTCCTTTGTAGGTGGTCTGTCCTTTCTCTCTGGGGCTGCTTTCAAGATCTCTTGTCTTTGATGTTCTGAAGTTTCACTAAGATATGTGGAGACTTGGATTTCTTTTAATTTTTTCTTATTTTGTATAATATTTAAAAACCATATATATACTTAATTTTTTTTTTACTTTTATGAAATATACACTTATCTTAAAAAATTTGGAAAAACAAATTAATAACTTACTGAAAGATTTAAAAAAATCAAATAGTATAAAAAGATGGAAATAAAAAAGCACCATAGTTGGCTCCATTTTTCTCAATACTTAGTTCCACTCCCAGAGGCTACCATTTTTAAATACTTCTGTTTGTATATTTAAAACTGTTACCATGTCTGTAACAATGTGCTTATTACCACTGTTTCTTCAATTATGTTGTTGTTCAGTGCTGTTGAGTTGGTTCCAACTCATAGTGACTCTGTATAGGGTTTCTGTGGGAGTGGCTGGTGAATTTGAATCACCGATCTTGTTGGTATCTATTGGCTCCTTGCTATAATGTAATATGTAAAGATGAAATTCACTTATGACTTTCCCAGTCTTCAAGACCACATAATAAAGTTGCCACATGGCAAATTCAGTATTTTTAGGTCATTTACTGGTGACTTTTGTAATTTTGAGTACATTGAAATGCTTATTTCTTATGTGATTAACTGTATTTCAATTTATTTTGACTCCCAAAAGATAGCGATACTTATTTTTTGAACTACTTCATCCTGTTTCTAAACTTGGTCATCTGTACTCACCTGTAAGAAAGGTCTCGTTCCCTACTTCCAAAAGATCAGCCATTGAAAACCAAATGGAGCACAGTTGTGATGCATGTAATCATATCAGCATGAGCTGGAGCTGACTAAACAGACAGCAGTTGGCTTGTCCTAGGTTGATATGGACGGAACTGATCAAATGTCCACTTTGTTTGTTTTTCTCTTTAGAGCTACTATGCTTTGTCTAAACAGGTTGACCCTAAAGGTTGAAAAGCATTAAGCAGCATTTGCATTATTAAGATTATATAAACGTTACTCCATGGAGTTTAAAATTTTTAACTCTATTTTACAGTCAGTTCCCTTCCATTCCCCTCCTCCCCACTGTGGTTCCTGTTTCATTTTATATTCTTCTTTTTTGCATTGCCTGCCTGTGTTACAATCTTGAAGGATTATCATTTTATATTATTAAATCTTTGATCCCCGTTTTCTTAAGTACTTTCCTTCTGGTGTGAGCTCTCCTGTGTTTGCTAATCTGATTGGTTACTCTCTAGGTCAGCTTCAAGACTTTCATCCCAGCTCTGCTTTCATGTTTCCTGGCTCCCACTCTGTCTTTTCCGTGTTGTCCTTCATTTTATGAGCACAATATGAAAACACTTAAAGTGTATGGTGGTTGCTTTTTCCACGTTCTTAGAAATCTAAAGATCTCTTTGAACTTGATTGATGCTTAGGTAAGGAAAGCATTTCCCTCTGAACTTTTAGGGATTGCTTCGGTATTTTCGGCTTCCATTATTGCTGATAAGTTGATTGCCTTCTGTCAATCCTCTCTTGAAAATTAACTGCCTTCAGTTTAGAAATTTTCTCTTGCGTTTTTTTGTATAAACATTTTCTCTCATTTGTTGCACTGTTCTCTTTTGGAAATTCTGTGACTTGAATGATAGATTCCTAGATTGAAATTCAGTCTTCCCTCTTTCATCTTGCATTAGTTTTCACATGATCTTGTACTCTTCAGACTATTTTCTTGACTTTTTTTTTCAGCCCCCATGTTGAGCTTGCATTTTGATAAGCACATTTTTAATTTCCACATGTTTATTCTTGTTCTCTGTTTTTCATGATGTCTTCTTTTATGGATATAGTATTGTCTCAAATTTGTCTGGTCGTTTTGTGAAAAAAATATTTTGCTTTTTTATGGATAATTTCCCTCAGGGTCAATTTTTGTTATTTTTTTTCTCTTTCATTTACAGACTTCAAGAAAAATAAAATGTGGTTCCTACTTTATGAAAAGGCAGTAGAGAAATTCTTACCTAGAGTTGTGTGGGCTAAGCTTTGCTGTGTTGTTGTTGTGTGCCGTAGAGTTGCTTCCGACTCATAGCGACCCTGTACAGGGTTTCCGAGGCTGTAAATCTTTATGGAAGCAGAAAGCCTCATCTTTCTCCTACGGAACAGCTGGTAGTTTTGAACTGCTGACCTTGTGGCTTACAGCCTGAATCGTACCACTATGCTACCAGAGCTCCTTTGGCTTAAATTCTTGTTGTTGTGTGTGTGAATTGAGTGAAAGTTTGCAGAGAAAATTGGTTTGCCATTCAACTGTTCATAGAATACACAGGCTTAGCTTTTAATCAAGCAGGCAGGGAGCTGTAGTTACACACCAGGGACTTTGGAATTACAGAGGAATATCCCTGGGGCTGCTGCCATTGACACTGGCGAGCTAGATTCTCCCCCAGATAATTTGCTCAGGAGTGTTATAAAAGAACTCTCTTTTAAAAATAAAAACATAGTCATGTAAATGTTTCTGTGGCTCCACTGTTCTCAGACCTGCCTTCCTCCTCTGCTGCCTTCTGTGTTGTCTTGGCCGTTGCTCCAGCTGCTCCCATTTGAATGGCCCTTTGGTCCTTTTGTCTAAACTCAGGGTTTTAGAAATCATCTCTGCATTGTCAACACCCAGATTTAGATCTCCAGTCTGGACCTTGTCCCTGAAGTCCTAATTGCTACTCACCTGCTTCCACTTGATGGATATTTTACTTAGATAAAGGAAATCATCTCCCTTTGAACTTGCAGGCATTGTTTCATTAGTTTAAGGCTTCCGTGTTGCTGTTAAGAAGTTGGCTGCCTTCTGTCAAACACCTGTGGGCTTGTTTTTGGTTGTACAGTGAAGCATTTCAAGCTTGTCTAAAACCCAACTACTGATCTTTTTCTGCTGTCTGATCCCCCGGTAGCCTTCCTCATTATATTGATGGAGCAAATGGCAATCAATCCATCTGTCCACTTGCTGGGACAGAAACCTAGTGCCTCAGTCTCGTCAGCTCCTTTTTCTTGCTTTTCCTGATCTTTTGTCTGCCCCCACCTGCCTTCCCTTTCTCCACCATTAGAAATCTTCTGCCCCTGCCTTCCTGGCCTTCTGTGCTGCGTCTTTGTTGGGGGAGTAGTGTCCTAACAGGTCTGTGTGCTGCCACGCTCCCCCTCCTCCAGTCTGTTCCCCAAAGCAGCAGAGGGGACCTTTGATGCTGAGCTAGAGTGTGACCTCCCCAGTCACTGTTTGCCTTCCGGAAGTGGTAGAAGTCTTCATCTGTTGTGGTTCCTGCCCTAGCTCTCCATCTCTAAATCAGTGTCTCCTAGCTTCTGACCAGACAGTTGTTTTGTGTAAAGAATCCTTTTTGAATGTATTTGCATGTATGCGCCTTCACAGATGTATTATCCATATGTTATGTGTGAAAATGTAAAGGTGAAATGTAAGGAGGCTAGGAAGGAAATACAGATATTTCTGATGTAATTTCTGATATTTTCTTCCTGCACCCCAATGGGTGATATTCAAAACCAAATTTGGAGTGTGGCACTGTAGGACAAGCACTGGACAGCTAACTGCAACGTCAGCAGTTCTACCAGCCACTCCTTGAAACCCTACACAGGGTCGCTATGAGTTGGAAGCAACTCAACAGCACTAATAACAAAAAAGCTTTATGTTAAGGATTTGGGCACTTTTAAAATTCATTATTTTTACTGACTTTCTAGAAGGACAGGCTGTAAATGCATGTACTCAGTATGTTAAGCTGCACACACTGAAATATTCTTAGTAAAGAGAACAGGAGTGACTGGTAAATTCCAACCGCCGACCTTGCAGTCGAGTGCATTGTCCCACAGCGCCATACCAGGACTCCATTGTTGTTGTTGAGTGCCATCAAGTCAGCTTTAACACATAACAACCCTGTAGAGGATTTCCGAGGAGCAGCTGGTGAGCTTGAACCACTGACCTTGCAGTTCAAATTGACTTTGCAGTCCATTGCATTATCCCACAGCGCCATGCCAGGACTCCATACCAGGACTTTAATACCTAGACTTTAATCCAGGCTCTGCTACTCACTAGCTGACCTTGAGCTTTCTGGGCTTCAGCTTCCCAGTCTGTAAGTAAGGATGAAGCAGTGGTAAAATATGGAGATTTCCTCTGATGTTCCTTTACTTGTTTCAAATTCTGAAGTTGAACTGGACTCTGAGACTGATCTGACAGCATCCACCTTTGTGACTCCATCTCATTCAGGTTGTGTCTGCTGCCCCCTAGTGAATCTATTGTGATTCATCTTGTCAGAATGTTATGCTGAAAAAATTTCTTAATGATTACTCTGGGTATCATCTGTCAGTGTGTGCTCTGGAAAAATTCTGTGTAAATTTTGCAGATTGTTTTTTGTCTAAAAAATTTGGAAGTTTAATTTATACAGTGGAGAGATGAATAAAGGTTCTTCTATCAATTTCAGCATTTAGCTTTCCTTTATTTTGTCATTCTGGCTGACATCTATTTAACTGGGAAACCAAAGACTACAATTCTTTCTTGGATTCTTGGTTTGAAGAGGTCATTGAAAGGCATGTCCACCAACTTGGTGTCTTAAAAATGCTCCTGGCTTGCTGCTTAGGGAGTAAATTGAAGTAAAAACAACCTTTTTTCAAATGAAGGCCATGTAAAAACATTGTATATTCATGGATTGGAAGACTTGAATCTTGTTAGGATGGCACTACTCAACAAAATGATTTAGATTCAACTCATTCGCTGTCAGGATTCCAGCTAACTTATTTGAAACAGTTGACAAAGTGGTCCTAAATTTCCTAAGGCAATCTAAGGGGCCCAGATTAGCAAGCAAGCTCAAACAACAATAGTGAACTTGGAGGACTCACACTTTCTTATTTGAAAGTTTACTGCCAAGCTACAGTGATCCAACCTGTGTTATTGGTATAAGTGCAGACATGTAGGTCAGTGGAATAGATCTGAGAGCCCAGAAATAAACCTGTTTGTGTGTGTGTATTGTTGTTGCTAAGTGCCATTGAGTCGGTTCCGACCCACAGCCCTGTATAGGGTTTCTGAAGAGCAGCTGGTGAACTTGAACCACCACTCTTGCAGTTCAAATGGCTTTGCAGTCTGGCGCATTAACTCACAGCGTCACACCAGGACTCTGTCTGTGTGTGTGTGTATATACACATATATATATGAAGGACCTCTGGTAGCGAATTGGTTATGAATTGGGCTGCGAACCACAAGGTCAGCAGTTGGAAACTACCAGCTGTTCCATGGGAGAAAGTTGAGGCTTTCTGCTCCTGAAAAGATTTACAGCTTCGGAAACCCTGTACAGGGTCGCTATGAGTCAGAACTGACTCCACAGCATGTAACCACCACCAGTGTAATATAAAGCAATTTTTGGAGTTCTGGTGTGTCGCTGTGGGCTAATGGATCAGACGGCAAAGTTGTTTGAACTGCAGTGTCAGTGGTTCAAACTCACCAGCTGCTCCTTGGAAAACCCTATACAAGGTCGCTATGGGTTGGGATCGACTTGATGGCACTTAACAACAACAACAATATATGTATGATCAAGGGACTCCTGGTGTGGCATTGTAGGATCAGTACTGGACTGTGAATCACAAGATTGGCAGTTCAAACCCACCAGCTCCTCTTCAGAACTCCTATACAGGATTAATGTGGATTGGAACCAACTCAACAACATTAACCACAACAACAACATATATGATCTAACGATTTTCAACCCAAGCACCAAAACCATTCAGTTGGAGAAAAATAGTCGTCTCATCAACAAATGATGCTAAGAAAGGAGTCAGGCCTGAACCCCCACCTGAAATGAAAGAGAACTCCAAGTAGATGAAATGAAAAACAACTCCAAATGGATAAAGAACCATGAAACTTGTAGGAAAAACATAGGTGTAAATCTTGGTGACTTACGTGTGGTACCAAAAATGCAAATACCTCAAAACTAAAAATGTTTGTGTTTCAAAAGACACTGTCAAGAAAATATAAGGACAGCTCACAGAACGGAAGAAAATATTTGAAAGTCAGATATTTGAAAGTTGTCAAGCATCAAACCTAGGCCAAGTCCTCAATTTGTCTTTATTAAATTTGCATCATATTTTATCGGTGCAGTTGAATTCCGTTATTACCACATGGATTTTTTTAAATGAATTTATCTATGATCGTGGGCCAAATCATCTTTCCTGCTCTCTACTCACGGACAAAATGTCAAGTATTGCTGTACACTGTTTTCAGGGGGAGTTGAAGCTCAAGGTACTAGGCAAAATACAAGTTCGCAGGACCCTACCCAGAGAAGCAGTGACGCCAGAGATGGTGACGTGGAGAGACGGAGTGGCTGGGGCTTTAGACCCAGAGAGGGAGAGGGGCTGTGTGCTGATGACTGGGGGGCAGGCTTGCAGGGTATAACCTTTGGTTGATTGATGATGCATAGAGGGGATTGTAACCATGGCAATGAAATGATATACGATAGGATGAATGTAAAGCTAATGTTTTCCCATGTAAACTATCATAAAATTCACAATAAAACATTTATATATATGTGTGTGTGTGTGTGTATGTGTGTGTGTGTATTTGTTGTTAAGTGCCATCGAGTCGGTTCCGACCCATAGCGACTCTGTATAAGTTTGAAAATTAGTTTAACAGATGAAGGGAAAAAAACATATCAAGTTCATAGCATCTGTAGGTACCAACTTGATGTTATATTGCTGAATTTAAGTCTCAGCTCTCAGTGTTCCCGTCCCACGAGGTATATAATAATAATACATTCTTTGTGTGTCAGGTGTCTGGTTTTGGCCAATCAGGAGCCAGGATTTTTTTGTATGTCATAATTGAGTATTGTTTGGAGAGAGCTATTCCGTAGGACTCAGGAGATAAAGAGGGCTGCGTATTAGGGCATCTTACTTGTAGCAAAGAGAAAATTGGTCTGGTTTGTTTAGCATTTTCAAATTTACTTTGAGTTCTGACTCCACAGATGACAATCCTGTCTTAATTATAGATTTAAGTGTTATTTATTCTGAATATTGCTTTAAGGGATCACGGGTTCTACTTGTGATGAAGCAGTTAGCTGGGCCATGACGGGAGCATTATCGTGGAGGGAAGGAGGTAGAGAACTTTCTGGAAATGGCTTCTAGGTGCCAGTCGTCATCTTTACCGACTTTGTTCTCACCGGCGCCAATCGACTTAGGGTCTGTAGCAAGTTCTTCTTGTTCACTGAATGAGCTAGACAATATTTCACATCTTTTAAGGAAAATATCAACTGATATCAATGAAATTAAAGGGATGAAGGCAGCAATTTTGACGGTGGAAGCAAATCTTTTTGATCTGAATGTTAGAGTATCACAGACTGAAGCAAAAATTTCATCTTTGGAGGTTAAAATGAATGAATATTCAGCCTCCACATCTGAATGTAACGAACAGTGTGAAGATCTACAAGAAGAACTTGATTTTGAATCACAGTCCAGGACTACTGATGTCCAAATAATTGGCTTCCTTAGTAGCATTGAGAAAGGTAAACTGTCTTTAGCATAGAGTACTCACCTTTTCCACTGTAACCTGGCTAGTAGCTCAGAGGGGCAGCAAGTCATGAAGAATTTGAATTCTTCGTGGCAGACAAATTTGAACTCTACAGGATTTAACCTAGGAGCTAGAGTTGATCGGAACTCTGTCTCTTTTTAGTGGGTGTTTTGGAAGGATAGATGAGCAGAGAGATGAAGCAAAACTTGAAATGTGAGAGAAGGGTTTTTTCATGTGTAACAGTCTGAGCAAAAAATTTTTTAAATGTTAAGGAGACCTGTTGTAGTGTCTACACCTAGTGTGTGGACCAGAAGAGCTTTCTAGCTGTAACCTGTAGTGTAGGTCTGTTTCCCAGGCTGTCCTGTGTGAAAAGACATTGAGCAAATGATATCTGTGCTTCAGGTCTCATCCTCAGGATTGATTGTTTTTGCTACAATAATTCTAGGAGGAATTCACTTTTTTTTTGGACATCCTGCTGAAGCATATTAAAATACAGCATATGCTTTAAAAGAAAATTATTATTGTTAAGTGTAGTCGAGTTGGTTCCAACTCTTTGCTGTCTTATGTAGGGTTTCCGAGGAGCAGCTGGTGGGTGTGAACTGTCAGCCTTGCAGTTAACAGTCTAGTGCTTATCTTACAGTGCTACCCATAGCAGCTAATAGAATTTCAAGTTGAACATAGATTCTAAAATGTAAAGAATAGCACTTGGTCCTTATTAAGAGATTGCTCTTCTTCATGTTCACTCTGAGTAAGCAAAGCCTGTGCTTTGAAAACTGCTGGTAACAGGTGGTCCACAAGTTTGCATGCAGGCATCGTCGCATGCCATTTCACTATTCTGCACCCACTCAGGCACATCCCTTCATACACTGTAGTGTAACACGTTTGTTTTAGATCAGCAGGTGAGCGCCTAATACCTGCTAAGTGCTCTGCTGTTTACTGAGAAGGTTGACATCCTCCTACCCTTTCAGGAATTTACCTGGAAACCTAGTGAAACTGGAGGAGATCACTTCTAGGTTACTCTGTTTGGTTTTGCAGGGCGGCTGTCAGGAAATGATGGACCTGGTGAGCCAGACTCAAAACCCACTGGCGTCAAGCCTATTCTGCCTCATGGTGGCGCTAGAGGACAGAGTGTAACTGCCCTCAGGGTCTCTGAGGCTGTCAGGCCTGACCTCTTTATGGTTGACACCTGCGCTCCTTCTGAACCTGTTGTTGGTGTTACGAACCTTTGAGTTGGTTTTGACTCACAGTGACTGCACAACAGAATGAAGCCATGCCTGGTCTTGCACTATCTTCACAACTGCTGTTAGGCTTGAGCCCTGTAAGGAAGAATGAGTACTAGAACTGAAGTATCTCTCCGTGGAGGTGATCCCAACAGATGTGGGCTCGGCATAGTAGAGCTCTGGGCGCCACACTTACTTGTTCATTGTACGACACTTGGCCTTATGGGAAGTCCAGCACCTCTGGAGGGTTAACACTGAAACTAAGCTGTTTTACAGCCTTTGAGTGAAGAACCCAGAAAGATAATTATTGGCTTATTTTCTAGGAAACCCAGACACATGCTGGTATTGTTTGGTTTTTAAGTTTACAGTGAAGTTTCGAACTTTATATTCTAGGACCTCAACAAAGGCAATTGTTTTCCCGACTGCAAATTGACCCGGTCATGGCAGAAACTCTGCAAATCAGCCAAGGTTAGTAATCATCTGAAGTTTTCATTATAGTCTAGAAGTTTTCAGTTGCTGTTTCCACTTCATTTAGTGTGTCAGATTTGTCCCAGAGGTACTATGTTTAAATCAGTGAAAATCCTTGAGGGTCAGGAGATAAGATCTGCCATTTTCTGTGGCACGTGACGTTTCTGTTTTCCATCTTAGTCAGACATCATTCTACTGGGTCCCTAACGGCCTCTGTCTCTCTCTGTCAGGGAGGACTGAGTCCCTAACCTCCTCTGCCTCTCTCTGCCCCAGTCTTCTAGTGGCCCTGAGCTGCTTCCGCATCCTCTCTGGCCTTTGGACCTTATCACGGTGACCTGACCTTCACTTTGACTCAGTTGAGAATCTCTTCACCAGGGCCACACCTAGTACTTCCTGGCACCACTGTAATTCAGTGTCCCTGTCACTGTCCCCACCTCCACCCCCCACAGACACACACAGACACACACACCATGTGCACCTTCAGGACTGGGTCTAACCAACCAACGTACCAACCCACTGCGGCTAAGTCGATGCTAACGCGCAGCCACCCTGTTCTGATTTTGTGCCAGTGAATTAGTTCTGACTCATAGTGATGCTATATAGGGTTCCCCAGAGTGGCTGGTAGGTTTAAACTGCCAAACTTACAGTTACCAGTGCAGCACTTAGCCTAGAGTGCCACACCAGGACTCTTCTAGAACAGAGTAAAACTCACCCATGGGGATTCTGAGGCCGTAATCTTTACGGAGAAGATTGTCTCATCTTTCTCCCACAGAGCAGCTGGTGGGTGTCAGTCGCCGACCTCCAACTCTTAATCCATCCGAGGTAGCAGTCCAGCGTTAGCCCATTGCACTACCAGGGCCCTGAGGACTGGGTCTAGTGCCTTATTTGTCTGTTTCCTCAGTGGCCAGTCCATTCCAGCTGTTCGTTCAGTGCCTGATGATACCTGATGACTAAAGGGAGCCATTGGATGCCTAAACCCACAAATTCAGAAATCTCTTTTCTCTTGCCACCTTCCTAAACTGTCTTCCCTCTCAGTCAGCACTCAGTAGTTTAGTGGCTCATTTCCCTGATCTCTGTTCTCTGTGAGGATCGCCTGCCCATTTGTAGGACATCTGGTGTTGCCCCAATTCCTGTAGCTTTTGTTCTGCTTGCCCTTGCTACCTGATGGAAGTGCTGACATAGTCTCCAGCCTCGATGTTGCCCTTTGATCTCCAGCACTCCCCCTTGCTTTTGGCATTAGAGCATTTTTTTCAAAGAGTTCAGCAGCTAGTCTGTTCTCGCCACTCCATATCTTTTCTGTTTCCTTTAGCTTTTCTTTGTACCCCGAGTGCACGTACAGTTTGACGCCTCAGGTAGCTCTATGACTGCGAACGGCTGTCGCCCTTTACTTTGCTCCTGTCATGTTTTTATTTCCGAGAGCACTTAGGTGTCTTCATATTTGTTTGTTCTTTAAGAATACTGATTTTTGTTTCATGAGTGAAATTTTGTATTTTTTCTTTCAAATTTTGGTATTTTTTTCCCTTCCCTGTTTGGTCTTGTTTTTCCAAGTTGTTCGTTTGTTAATGATCACTGTCTTTCATTCTGTATCATTTCTTCAGATGTAAGAGTGGACACTAAAGTGATTGGTGGTGTGTTGGTTCACAGGAGCTTTTGACTTCACATTTTAATGTAGATCCTGCTGTGGAGAGTGATTGTTCTTGGCTCTAGTTTGAGGGGGGACCTTTGATGTCAGTGTCGTTGGCTCTTAGGTTGACTGCGTCTCCAAAGAAACACAGTTGAGCCAGTGCTTTGGTTGCTGGAGCTCTGGGCACCAAGCAGAGAAAGGGCCAGCCAGGGTGGAGGGGTGGGGCAGGACCTCAGCACCAGCTCAGGGAATGTTCCGTTGACATATCCCCTCTTCTGTGTGAGATCTTTGCCTTCAGACACGATTGCTGGTACCCCTGTTTTCACTTTTGCAAGGTTCTGAAACTCCACTTTTCTTCTAGGAACTCAAACTCCTAATTTTTTTAGGTTTTTTTTTTTTTTTTTTTTTTTTAGCTTTTTATTGTGAATTGAGTGAAGGCTCACAGAGCAGATTGTCAGTTTTAAATTCAACAGATCATACGCTTTGCCTCATTACAATAATTGCAAGCCCCTCCATGTGCCAACAAAATTTACCTCTCTTCACCTTAACTCTTGCATTTCTCTTCTGCTACCCTCCTTCTTGTTGTGTATTGCTGGCTCCATCACCCCTGCCAACATGTGTCTACCCTCTAGTCTGTGAATCATTTCCCCCACCTCCCAACCCTGCCCTAACTATCCTAGAATGTTTAATTTAGCAAGAAAATCTTTTCTTAACTTTTTACAACACTGATCTCATGCAATATTTTTCTTTCTGTGATTGACTAATTTTACTCAGCATAAGTGTGGCACTGTGGGTTAATGCGCTAGGCTGCAAAGCCTTGTGAACTCTAAGGTCGGCAGTTCAAGCTTACCAGCTGCTCCTCGTAAACTCTAAACAGAGTCGCTATGGGTCAGAATTGACTCAACAGCACTTAACAACAACGCCTACAGGTTCATCCATGTTGTGAGGTGTTTTTACCCTCACTGTTTTTCACCAGTGTGTCATAAATACTCCATTGTGTGTGTGTGTGCCAGTCTATCCACTCTTCCCTCCCCCTCCGTGGGCATTTAGACTGTCTCCCCATCTTTGTCCCATTGTGACTAGTGTTGCCATGTGCATATATTGATTCCTGTCACAGCTCTTGGTTCTTGAGGATGGATACAAAGTAGACCCATTGCTGGGTCATCGGTATTTCTAGTTCCAACTTCCTGAGAAAGCACCTTACCGTTTTCTCAGTAGTAGTGCCATTTTGCAGTCCCACCAGCAGTGTTGGGAGACCCCTGTCTCTCCACACACTCACCAGTATTTGTTATTTTCTGTGTTTTTTGATGCTGGAGTAAAATGATATGTCATTGTTGTTTTGATTTCCATCTCTAATGGCTGGTGATCATGAGCATAGGTTTGTTGACTCCCTGAACGTCGTCTTTGGTGAAAGGTCTGTTCATACCCTCTGCCCAGTTTTAAATTGGATTGTTTTCTTCTTGTTGAGGCATTGAAGTGTATTGTATGCATTTTGGAGAGTAGTCCTTTGTCTGATATGTCATTGCCAAACATTTCTTCCCAGTCTGTGTTTTCTCTTTTACTCTTTTGAAGAAATCCTTTGATGCATGTAAGTGCCCAATTTTTAGGAGGTCCCAGGCATCTTATTTGTTATATGTTTGTGTCTTCTGTTATGTTTGATAGTGTGTTTATGACATATCTCAATCAGAGGTCCTAATTTTGTCCCTGTTTTTCCGTTGATGATCTTTACAATTTGAGACTTTATGGTTAGGTGTTGAAATACACGTTGAGTTCATTTTTGTATATAGTGTGAGATACAGGTCTTGTTTAATTTTTCTCTTAAGTGGGTTTCCAGTTTTTTCAACACAGTTTGCTGAAGAGACGATCTCTTCCCCATTTCATGCATGTTGGCCCTTTGTCGAAGATAAGTTGATTGTAGGTAGATGGATTTACTGCTGGGTTCTCAGTTCTGTTCCATTGATCTAGATGTCTTTCATTGTACCAGCACCCGAATGTTTTGTCTGTGGTCGTGTAGACTCTGGTTTTGAGATCGGGAAATTCTTCTTTTTCAGTAACACTTTCCTTATCTGGGGTCTCTTTCTTTTCCATATAAAGTTAATGCTTAGTTTTTCCATCTTTTTAAAGAGTGGTGTTCTGGATTGGGATTGCGTTGTATCTGTAGCTTGCTTTGGGTAGTGTTGACATTTCACCGTGTTAAGCACTCCTATCTACAAGTGGGGTGTATTACTCCATTTCAGCAGGGTTTTAACTGTATGCCTTCTGATTGATTCTGTTGTAACATTGTTCCGTCAGACCGTGAAGCTTCGTGCATAGCCCTTTCCACCTGTGACCCCCAAGAAAACCATTTCTGACCTCCAGATATCTCCAACATAGAATTACTGGAATCCGTGTGAGAAGTACCAAAGACAAGAAAACAGATTGACTAGGTTTAGGAAGCACAAACTGCTTCTTACATAGGCGCTCCACTCTCCCCCTCGTTTCCTTGTCTTCGCCTCTGAATCTTAATTACTTTGTTGTTGACTTAGGAGTCAACTTTTGCTGATTGACTAAGTTAGTGTTCCTGCTTATTTCTCTGGTTCCAGTTTGTGATTGTTTTCCTTGTGGGCTTAGCTCTCCCTGTCCATTTTGCCCCTTTATTGGCCTTTTCATGGGGTGTCTGAAGGGAGCAAAACCAAATGCGCGGCATGTGCCACAGCCTTTCCCCAGAAGCTCTGAGCTCTCCCGGCTGTGTGGCCTCCACTTGACAGGTGGGCTGCTGCTGTGACCAGTGAAGACTCCCATGCAGTATCCCCCTCCTCAGTGCTGTAGCAGGTGGCACTTATATTCCTGAGATGTCTTCTGTGTTCTGAGGTTTGGCTTCCAAGACGAACCTTCTTCTTAAGCTCCTGACGTTCCCTGTCATTCTTCCTGTAAACTGTCAGCTGTGCCTTCTTCCCTGCTCTCAGCGTGGCTTTCATCCCCTCCACAGCCTCTGAGATGCAAACAAGCAAAAGGAGTTCTCCTTAAAAGTAGCCCTTGGACCAGATCTTGGCTCCACCCTGGCTGGCAGTTATCTGCCTGAGAGCATCACAAATGTAAACCATTAACCCTTTGAAAGCGGTCCTTTCTCCTTATTTGTCTGTGTCCATGAATGGAGTCATCTGTGACCTGGCCCTTCTGGGTCTACACCCCTCTACTGGCCCGTTCCTGGGATGGTGGAAATCTTCCAACTGCTGTGAGCTCCAGGTGCTGGTGGGGAGTGTGGAGTGTGTCTTCTCCTCTGTCAGCTTGTGAACAGTTTTCATTTTCCTGGGCAGCAGCCTCTTAAAACTTGTTTTCCTAAGGCTACTTAAATCATGTCACTTCCTACTTGGAAATTTTCTTGATTCCTTATTGCCTTCTAGACCCAAATCCCAACTTAAGAGAGCACACACGCTCTCCGTTACACGTCTCAGCCTTCCTCACCACTCACTTGCTCAGTCCCCAACACCCACTGCACTCGCGCTGCCAGCCACCGACCTTCCTCTGGCTGCTCCTGCTCCCGTGTGCTCTGCCAGGGAAGCTCAGGTGGTTCTCCAACTCCCTCATCTCTAGTTTATTCCTGCACATTCCCGGCATGCTTGTTCATCTGGTCCATCCATAGTAAGCTTATCCTTAATGTTCCATCTGTAGCAAACATTCTCTTAACCTGGCAGAATTAGGCAGCTGGCATTATATTCTTCCAACACCTTGGTCAGGCCCTTTTTTGGCCACCACTGGTCATGCTGTTCTGAAATGACGTCTACGTCTATTTTTCTATTAGTTTCTGCTGTATGTACGTAGCACAGAGGTATTAGGGACCCAGTAAATATGTCCAGTGAATTGACACAAATGAATAGTCTGTGTATTTTGGCCCCTGTGTAAGAGAGGTGCACTTTGTTACCTTTTGGTCAGTTGATGGCATCTATTGACAGGCTGCCTGTGTCTTCCCTAGGCAGTAGGTCTTGTTGGCATATTTTGGTATATTGTCGATAATGTCAGCTGATGGTTATTTGCTGGTCAATTTTCCTTGCTATATCTTTTGGAATACCCATTTTAAAATTCCAGACAGGTATGGAGTTGTACTAATTCCTTATTTCATTAAGATGTATTCTTGTTGGTAAGAGGTTCTGTGCAAAATGATCAAAACTGATTTTAGGGAGAGTGCTTACTCTGTGTATCAGAACTGCATTTCTTAGACGTAGGACTTAAAAATTTTAGGTCCATGTGTGCAGAAAAGCTTCTTGTACTAAACACACTTAAATTGTTAAGTGCCAGGGAATGGACTTGGTTCCAACTCCTAGAGACCCTGTATTAAGGTTTCCAAGGAGCGGCTGGTGAGCTGCTGACTTTGCGGTTCGCGGTCCAGTGCTGATCCTGCCGCACCACACCAGATGTCCGATGTTGCTGTTGTTATCCCGCTAGGCGGCCCACCTACGCTCTTGACTGCAGTGTTGATCGGAATCCCTTGGTCTGAACTGGAGTTCTCCGGAGAGGTGTGTGGCACAGAACCACAGCCTGTCTCTGAGCAGAACACAGTATGATTGTCCTTTGAAAGTAATCACGAATATATGATAGACTGACGTTCTTCTCACGTGTGTGATGTTGGGGGTGCGAGGTATATTAAAAAGTAAACATTTGTGGCCAATTTTTTTGGCTCAGATTACTATGACATGGAGTCCATGGTCCATGCAGACACAAGATCATTTATTCTGAAGAAGCCCAAGCTGTCTGAGGAGATAGTTGTGGCACCCAGCCACGAGTCGGGGATGAAGACTGCAGACGCCCTCCGGGCTCTTTCAGGACACCTTTTGCAGACTCCACGGTAGATGGCTTCTTTTTCTTGTGTAGTTCATTTATGTTGATCAGCTGGTGCAGGGTGACCCGTAGTTCCTGGCTCCCCCTTCCTGCCCCAGAACCCTCCTGTCGAGAGCTGACATTGATGCAACAGCTAGGCCATGGAGGGGTAGCCAGAGTCCACTTTCAAAAAGTGCAGCTCTTCTTGTTCAGAAATGGATAAACCTGTAAATAAAAGCTCAATGTATCCGTTCAGCTCTTTTCTTTATACACAACCAGAAACGAAATTTGAAAAGCCAGGTAACTAATTAACTAATAATCAGGACAGTTCTGTAAGGAGCGTTAACAGGTGGGGGTGGGGGTGATTTCTCCTGTTGGAAGATGGACTATAGATTCCATAAAGGAACAGCATACACACAATAAAATGAGTGTAGCCATAGAACCACTGCGTTCTAAGTGTGGATGCTAGTTCTTTCAGCTTATTACCCTATGACTCGAGGGTCAAATGGGCTCAGGGGCCAAGTTGAGGGGAGGCCATGCTCAGTAAGTGCAGGCTGGAGGGTCGTGGGTGGACTCCATGACCACCGTGTTAGCCTGTTAGCCGCAGCCCTTAATGCATCTCCAGAAGGCCTACCTACCGAGTCTGTCTTTGAGCCGACAAGTGGGGAGCAAGGCAGGGCGGGAGCGTGCTGCTGAGGAGTGTGCACTGGAGAGGCACAGCTTTTTTGTGTTCGTTTCCCTAATTCTCTGGTCTTTTCTATCTGTCTGGCAGAGATCTTGTACAACCAGATAAACCTGCAAGTCCCAAGTTTATAGTGACGCTGGATGGTGTCCCCAGTCCCCCAGGATATATGTCAGAGCAAGAGGAAGACATGTGCCTTGAAGGAATGAGACCAGTAAACCACACGGCAGCCTCACCCCAGGGGCTCCGAGGGCTCCTGCATCCACAGCACTTGCAGTTGACGAGCAGGCAGCTTGAGGACCCAAATGGTAGCTTTTCACACGGTGTGTTGAGAGCGCAGGTGCTCCACAGACAGCAGGGGCTGTCATTGCGAGGGGACCTTGGACGTGTTTCTCTGCCTTGCATCAGCATTGGGTGGAAACTTGGCATTTGACGTCTTCCCAGTGATAGGGTTCTGTTCCTTCCGTTCACGTTGAGGCCGTGGCTCCAGGGCTGATGCGGTGTTCGGCCAGGGGCCTTTTGGAGGAACTGTGCTTGGTGAGGGATGGATACTCATGTCTGATGCCTTGTTTGCCTTCCTCCCTTTCTTGATAGAAATGAGATTGTTTACTCCTGTAAGTCATTTAACCTTAAGAGAACAACGCAGGAGTCCTGGTGTGGCACTGTGTGATAAGCGCTTGGCCACAGGGTCGGTTTGAACCATAAGGATGGTGGTTCAAACCCACCAGCCGCTCTTCAGAAACTATCTGCAGGGTTGCTGTGAGTCGGAACCGACTCCATGGCACTTAACAACAGCAACGAAGAGAATAATTAATTTGGCTTTTGATACTGTTTCTACCTCAGTTAAATTTTCTTGAAGGGGAGTGCCTTGTCTGATTTGTCAGGATACTTGTCCGAGATGTAGAGAAGACTTACTGTTACCCGAGGAGGCTTCAGAACACTCATGGAAACATGGAATGAAAAGATAACGGCATCCTCAAACTTTGTTGACCCTCCTGTATTGAATGGTAGTGGTCAGCTCGAGGCTGGGCAGCTCAGTCCCGGTGGCAGTGGGCTTCTAGGCGGGTGATGGGGGCGCCCGTCACCGCTTTGACTGGACATCCCATTGCCGTTCTTTTTATCTGTGACCGAGAATGAGTACCAGTAACTAGGGTAACATGCCCTGGGGAGGGGGGCAGTCATGAGTCTTCATTGTGAACAGGGAGTCCAGGTCAGCTGCTGGAGGGTCAGCCCTCCCGCTCCTCCTGGGAAAGCCTCTACATGGGGGCACTGACAACAGTAACAACAAGAGGAAGTATGAGCAGTGACAGGAGAGACCATTGTGAATTGTGAAACATTTTCTGAGGAATCCTTTCCGTGGCTTAGTTCTAAAAGTACATTGAGTACCTTTTTTAATCATGAGAAATCTAGTCGTCATTAGGAAGAGATCGTTAACTAAAACCTTGGCTGCAGAGTTTTAGTACTGTAGGGGGTGGGGTTTGTGAAGAACAGGGGAGTCAGTCACACTGAGAAGCGACCCCTTTGATGTGAGGAGCAAGGGCTTGTCACTGGGGGATACAGCCCCTGAGGGGCGAGGACTGTAGAGTCAGGCAGATGGGATTTCCTGATGACTTTTTTTTTTTTTCTAAAAGAAAATTCCGTTGCTCTCAGTCAGTATTCTTGCATTTCCATTTGGTGTAGGGTGTTTTTGGTGTGTAGTGGTCTAATTTTGCCTCGGGGCAGGTTTCTGCGGGTGGTACCAGGTCTTTGGTCCGCTGCAGACCAGTGGGCACCCTGCTGCTCCAGGACGAGACTTCGCCTCCTCTGCAAGTTGAATGTGTGAACCCCTGTACCCACTTTTGGTAGCTGCCTGCTAGCTGTTTCCGAGGGTGCTTGCTCTCAACAGCAGCCGTGTCCCTGTGAGGTTGCTATGCTTGGCCGCTGTTGTCTGGCAGCACAGATTTTTAGCTTTTAATGGTATAAGTGAATTTGCTTCTTGACCCTGAAGCAGGAGCGGTGTCAATAGCTTATGAAGTAAGCATGTGGTCACCACGGCCTGCGGTCCCTTGTGGAGTGTTCCGCTTCTTCACGCACTTTGCAGCTTAGCTGCCCTGTCAGTCTGCACCACAGCCCCCTCAACACTCAGAGCAGGGACAACACAAAAACTATGAAACGTGGGGACATGCCTCCCTTCAGCCTGATCAGATGCTCTTTGGAATGAAATACTTTTACTATCTTAGAGCTAGATAACTTCCCTAAGTACTTTTAAAGTGGCATGGAAGTGTATGTACTGGGCATAATCAGCGGTGGGCTCCTGGTGTGGTACTGCAGGGTCAGCACTGAACTGTGAACTACAAGGTCGGGAGTTCCAGCCCACCAGCTGCTCCTCGGAAACCCTATACAGCGTCCCTGTGAGTTGGAAGTGACTCCATGGCACTTAGCAGCAACACCACTCGGAGCAGTTGTTTGATGACAGGCCGTCAGTGTCCTCAGGACAGCAGCGTGAACCCTCTTAGCTGCTGATAGGTTACAGCTGGCTGCCAGTTAGTCATTTTTTCTATGTAAGTAGCAAATTTTAAGGGAGAGAAGTGGAAGTTTACTTCTGCCTGCTAACCAGGGCCCGCGCGATGTCTCACTAAGTTTCTGAGCCAGGTGTCAGCGCCTGGCCACAGGTAAATGAAGAGAGGAATGGGTTTGGAGTGAAATTGTTCATAAACATGCATCTTAGGCATCCTAACACCTATGCCTTGTTTGCTTGGCCAGAGTGGCTTGGGCCAGAAGTTGGCAGCTAATTAGCCTATAGGTGTAATTTCATGTTTTAGTCAGCATTTTAAACTTTAATCGTCAGCATTTACATTTAAATGTCACTTAAAAATCAGGTTTGGAGCCTCCTGAAGTCAGCGAGGCTGTAAATCTTAACTGCTCCTCATCTTTCTCCCAATGAGGGAGATTCAAACTGTTGACCGTGCGTGCGGTTAGCAGCCCAACTCAGGACCCACTGCGCTAGCAGAGCTCCTTCCTGGGCCCTGAGAGAATGGGGTTTGTGAGCCATGTTAAGCAGCAATCACTTCCTCCCTGTCAGATACTGCTGTGAGTGGGGCCCTGGATTCGGACCACCTCGTCATCGTGCCTGAATGGTGCTGTTGGTTCACATTCCTTAACCAGCTCCTAAAGGAGCCCTGGTGGCATAGGCGATGACGAGCCAGGCTGCTAACTGCAAGGTCTCTGTGGGAGAAAGAGGAGGCTTTCTGCTCCTGTAAAGATTTACAGCCTTGGAAACCCTGTACAGGGTCACTATGAGTCGGAACCGACTCCACGGCACACAACCTCCCACTCCCACCAGCTCTGTGTTTTCAGTTTCCATGGAATTCTGTTTGCTTCGGGCTCGTAACAGTATCACCATCCAGTTTAGTTGTCACAGTGAGAATGGCAGTTTTAGTACCAGATAATCTTATTACTAATAACAGGATTCTGTTATTAGTGTTTATCAGATTATATGGGTGAAGTTTCTTTGGTGTAACTTCAAACATAAAATAGGATTTTAAGACTGGGATTGTTAAGTGTTGTGGAGTCAGTTCTGACTCATACTGACCCTGTATAGGGTTTCCGAGGCTGTAAATCTTGTGGGAGTGGCTGGTGGGCTCCGACCCCCTACTTTGTGCCTCTCAGTCCAGTGCTAGGGGACTTTATTAAAGGGGCCACGTAGCGAATTGCTCATCACTAATGAGGTTTCTTCATTCTTTTCCCTTTGTAGCTGACATGAGTGAGCTGAGTGTGGCCCAGAAGCCCGAGAAGCTCCTGGAACGCTGCAAGTACTGGCCTGCCTGTAAAAACGGGGAGGAGTGTGCTTACCACCACCCCGTCTCACCTTGCAAGTGAGTAACCCACCAATTCAGGTACTTGGGTAGTGTCTCTTATTTTGAAGCTTGTTTTCTGTTCTCTGGCCAGGTGTTAGGAGACTGCTCTAGAGCCTGGTGGTGTGTGACTGGAGGCGGGGGCACCTGCCCAGAATCCCAGCCATCTGTGGACGTGTGGTGGTTGGACTACCGGGGAGCGGGTGGGTGGGAGGCAGCTTCCTGGGCCAGGAACTGGTGAGCTAGTGGTATTTCTGGTCCTTTGAGGCTTCTGTACATTTAAGGGTGGTACCTGGCAAGTGTGGGGTTGGTATGGATGGATAGTGTTCATACAGATTTTGAAGAGCTGGGAAAATTTTAGTTAAACAGTAATAAAACATTCTGGACTTTGTTTTTCTTACCAGCTGGCAGTTCAGCGTGCGGAGTTTTTTTTAGTGTCCTGTTGGTAGAATTCAGGTGCTGACCGTGTTTCACTGCCCTTCACAAGGGTTTCAATGGCTAAACATTCAGAAGTAGCCCTCCTGGACTTAGTGTGGAAGCTCAGTTGGCGCCTGCCCACTGTGGGTGACCCTGCTGGTATTTGAATAACAGTGGCATGGCTTCACAGCACGCAGGCCACCCCAGGACCACTCTCTGTCAGACAGACAGACAAGTGGGCTCAAGCGTAAGGACGATTGTTGAAGGTAGTACGGGACCGGACAGTGTTTCCTTCAGCTGTGTGTAGGTCTCATAGGGTTCCTATGAGACAAATCGACTCAGTGTCACCTGGCAACAACAACATGGGTGGAATCTCTCCTTTTGGGAGTAATACAGAAGCACATACAAGAAAGCGTGGGGCGAATCTATCTGATTGCAGCATGGGGCCTTGCACGTAAGATGTGGTCACTGTATGTATTGAATTTGACTCATATTACTCAGACTTTAGATAAGACTTTAAATAAGTAAAGAAAGTTAGTAATGTGATTTTAGATGCTCGAATAAAGAAAAAAACTTTTGCTTTCCATGGAGGGTTGGGTTGAGTTGAAAAGTTTTACGTGTTGTCCTTGACTCTGGAATAGGCAGTTGTGTCCTATTTGATATTTTGCTTCATTTGAAGATGGACTGTCCTTTCTGTTACTTCGATGTTTTTCAGAATAACTAGTGGTGATGGTGTATGTGGAACTTCTTAGTGTGACTCAGACTCGTTTATTTTACAGAGCCTTTCCCAATTGCAAGTTTGCTGAGAAATGCTTGTTCGTCCATCCGAACTGTAAATACGACACCAAGTGTACTAAGCCAGATTGCCCCTTTATGCACATGAGTAGACGACTCCCAGTACTGCCTCCCAAACCAGGTGGGTGACTTCATGCATTAGAGGAAAAATGGGCAACACTTTGTGAGTGTAAACCAAATTAAAAAAGCGAGAGTGGTGTTAGCAATCATTTTGACAATGGGCTGGTTTAACTGGTCTTTTAAAGAGGAAATGTGTGTGTCCTGTGATCTTCAATGTCTTAGATCCTGACTAAACTCCATCCCTTGCTCTTGGCTTTTTCAATGGCTCCCAGCCTTCTAAAAGCATCCTTGTTTTGTCAGCAGTGACAGCACCAACATCACCGTCCAGTACTCAGCTGTGCCGTTATTTCCCTGCTTGTAAGAAAATGGAATGTCCCTTCTATCATCCTAAAGTAAGAACTTTTATTTTCCCAAAGGTCAATTTAGTGATCACTTGTCAATTTTGAGTGGAAGATCACTGGTCAATTTCACAGCTTGCATTTTTCCAATGTAACTGACTGATGGGGAGTGGAGGTAACAGCCTCTCAGACCTTTAAGTTATTTTTAGTTGTCACTGAGCCCCAGTCTGGCCTCGTAGGCCGCGTGTCCCTCAGCTCTGAGGAAAGGAGGTTCATCTGTGTAAGTCACCCTTCTGGTCACTGAGGTGATAAAATCCGGCTGTGCCGCTCGGTGCTGCCCAAGCTTGCACCCATGGTGTTGGTTACGTCGGTGTCCATGTGCTCACAGGGCAGCATCTCCTCTGGGGCTAGGCAGTCAGATGACCCAGTGGACGTGGGCAAAGTCTGGTGAGTGGCAAGCTCCCGAGCAGGGCATGCATGGGTTAGCAGTTGGTCCTTTCTGAAGGTCACTTGCTGTGATTCTTTGACTTGGGTTGTGTGTCCTGGGGGTTGTTTTATCAGGGTCTTTGCAGTCTTATATCCCTTGGGCTGGTAACTCTCATCCCAGAGCGCTGCATGGCAGATGATGTTGAAACAATGCTGTGTCTCCAGCACTGTAGGTTTAATACTCAGTGTACAAGACCTGACTGTGCGTTTTACCACCCCACCATTACTGTACCACCACGACACGCCTTGAAATGGATTCGACCTCAAACCAGGTAGAGTTTTAAATCGGTTTTTCTAATGGCTTTTCAAATAATTTTCTAGTAAGTGAATGGTTCCTCAAATTCACTTCGTTTAACAAATGTCAGTAAAACTGTTTTAATTATACAGCTGTTCTTTGCAAAATAATTGATTGCAGTGACCAAGTTTTTCTTTAATCTGGTGATTGATTGAATTTAGATCATTTCTCAATCAGATTCTTTTATTCCAGATCAGTTACGAAATCTTTAGGGATTTTCTACAGCTTATAATAGCACTATTTTCTTAGGTATTAGCAATTAAAAATACTTAAAATTACAAAAAATATTTTAGTTTCAGCCTCTTAGTGGAGTCCGAGTGTGGTCCTGTAGGGTAATCACTGGACTGCTAACCTTAAGGTCGGCAGTTCAGACTCACCAGCTGCTCTTTGGAAACTCTATACAGGGTCATTATGAGCTGGAACTGACTTGATGACACTTAATAGCATGAGTTTAATTATCACGTTATATATTACCATATTTAATTAAATTAGCTTGAAAATCTTACGTTTACATGTAGCTTATAGATCAATGCTCACTGTCTGAAAATATTCAGCTTCTTGGCTGAGATGTGTATGGGCCACGTGCATGCAAAGCAGTGAAGTATTTTTGCTTCTGTTTATCCAGCGAATGATGCCTAGTCCTGCCCCTGCTGAAGAGGATGGATTCTGAGAGTTGCCATCTACTGATGAAAGACGTGCTCCAGAACTTGTCCGTTCTTGAAACTTGGAATATATTGCTTTCATAATACGAAGTTTATTGCCTATCCTGAAGTGTCTAATTTTTCAAGTTTGTAAGTTCAGTGGTTTTAACATTGGGTTTTTTGTTGTTCATTTTAAGGAACGCAAACGTCATTTGAGGAGTGTCTGTACGCTGCTTTTTAAGTATCAGCATTTATAATGTGATCTTTGTAAAACCCCGTGCAAGCATAAGTGTGGCCTAAAGTGTTGAGGTGGCTTAAAAGAGTCAGTCAGTTGTTTGTTTTTGTTTTTAATGTGGGTTGACTTTGAAAAGCAAACCTGTGTCTCAGGTTGTGTGATCCTTTGGTGAAAGGACCAGAGAGGGGGCAGACGGAATGGTGAGCGTAACAGATGGGAAAGGTTCCTTCAAGTGCTTTTGTTTACTGTTAACATACGTTCTTTAAAATAAATAAATATTGTGAGGAGCTACATTATCATAAAATTATACAAAATTTTTTACAAGTATATACACAAAATATCAGAAAACGGATTTTAGACTCATAATGCAGCCATACAGAGTCTCACATTCTGAAAAATAACATTCTTAGAAATAACTTCACAGAAAATATAGTTACTATGAAAGATAATTTTTTTAAATGTAAAAATTAGATTTAAATAGTATATTTTAAATGACAGAACTATATTATAGAGATTGGATGGGTAAACCTCAAAATAGGACGAAACTTTTGAACATTGAATTAATATACAGAGCTTTGTGTATATGGTTTTTAAAATTGTTAAGGCAAAAAGTGTCAAATGTATTAGAATTAAATAACAAACGGATCACTGGTTCTAAATATGTGATATATAGTTTCTTTTTTAAAAATGAAAGCTACAAGGTTTTAGAAAAGAATTAATGCAAACATTGGCATTCACAGGACCAAATTAAATTAGCGGTTCAAAAAAACCAACTTTGACTTGTTTAGTCCTGTACTCAAGGAACACATACTAAAACTGCATGTGTACAAGGAAGCTCCGTGTTTGAGAGCGTAAAGGCAGCAGCCAGCGGTGCCGTGGCTGTGGCTTTTCCAGTGGGAGGAGAAAGGATGAATCGGTTACTGAATCATCTTGTAAATTGCACTTTGCCTTGCTGACCTCAGACTTGAAACCATGGGAATGATGAAGTACATGTAGCATTAAGCTAGAAATGACGATCCGATTTCATTCCAGAGAGTACTCCATTGAATATAAGGCATTGTTCATTCCGGTTCGTTACTAAATGACACATTTTACGTCTCTGCAGAATTCATTTGTTTTACATTTCTGAAAATACAGCCTTTGTTATTATTTATACATGGTATATAGTTGTATTCTTTTATAGTTTTATACAGAAACATAAATGGGAGAAGGGCTTAGGTGGTTTATTTTAGCCGTTTTGTCACAGAAATAACGTGCTATTTAACAGACCACCAGAAATCCCATTTAAGAGTGTAACGTTACTCAGGTTAGTGTTACAGTTTATGGACAGGCTAAGGTTGTGTTGGGTAATTTGGCCTAAAATGAACCACCATAGGAAAGGGTCACAAAGGCGGGGGAGGGAACACGTGTGGCTGGCAGTGAGCACCTTGTGCCCAGGAGCACAGCGGCTTTGGCATGCCTTGTATCTACAGACAACAGGGGGACTCAGGGACCAGCCCCAGGGGCTTAACCAGGGATGGGATGGCGCGCAGAAAGAATTCTCGGCAGGGTAGAACGTAGTGACCTAGCGTTTTTAAAGTTTCCCTTGGTGGATGGGGGGAGGGGGGGCATAGGTGATTGCTAGTCATCAAACTATGTTGTTGTTGTTCGGTGCCGACTTACAGAAACCCTAAGCACAATAGAACGAAACACTGCCCGGTCCTGGGCCAACCTCATCATTGAGCCCAATGATGCTGCCACTCTGTCATCAAGCTATGACAGTGGGTAAAGGTGGTTTACCAGGTAGGGCTCTCTGAAAAACAAAAATGTAGCAGAAACATCTCGTTCTGTAAAATAATTATACTTTTCTACCTACAGAGTAATGTTCTCTTTAGCTAAATATTGGAAAATTTAAAACTGCAACAACCTCAAAAGATGGTTTTTGTTGTTTTTCTTACAGAATATTGTCTGGGGAACTTTCCCCCTTTAATTTATTGACTGGGTGGAAATTAATATTCATATACTCTAAGAGAGAATAATTTCTGAAAATAAGGAAAGATTAGTAATACCTCAGACCCACTGAGTCAGAAAGTTTGGCTTTCAGCGATAGAACTCAGTTGCTTGCTTCTGTTTCTAATATCGACAGGTATTGAATATAGAGATTCGGTATTTGGAATCGTGTCTTGTCAAACCAAACTTGGACTTCCAGAAACCTGAAGGGCAGAGGTCTGTAACGCTACAAAGATAAATGACATGGAACTAAGAGAGGGCATCTTAAACTTCACACTTAGGAAAAATAGATTAAAACAGATTTCTAATAGCAGTCTACAAAATCTCCCATCTGCAGGAAACTACGGATAGGCTTACAGCAAATTCCTGAATGGTTTAATAATGATCTTTGGCAGTATTTGAGGTGAACAGTAGGGAATCTAAGAGCTCAGCCTCAATATTGTTGTTGTTGTTGTTGTGATGTGCCATGGAGTCGGTTCCGACTCATAGCGACCCTGCACAGGGTTTCCGAGGCTGTTAATCTTTACGGGAGCAGAACGCCTCATCTTTCTCCCGCGGAGCAGCTAGTAGTTTCGAACTGCTGACCTTGCGGTTCACAGCTCGATTCGTAACCACTATGCTACCAGAGCTCCTTATACCAAACATAATTTTAATGACAAGTTTCACAAATGGACTTGTGTTCATTTTAGATGGGTTTTTATAGGATGCATACATCTAAACTGGACAAATTTTTCCAATAGAAAAAAAAAAAAAAAGCTTATAAAAATTTTATTCCAAGAGTTATTGTAGTACAAATACGAATATAATCCTTTCATTTAGACGTTATGCAAATGCTTATATTAGAATATAGCTTTAAATACATTCCATTCTTTTCCACTTAACTATTACTGCCTAAAACCTTTAACAGTGTACACGGCATACACTTCACCTGCACATCCTACCTGCTCTATTCAGAGACGGCCTTTCAGCATAATACATGGACAGTAGGTAAGCAGTGAAATTAGAATCATCGTACACTATGAACTTTAGATTTACTTCTGAATTCAAAACTACCAGGAGGAACAAAAGATCCTTTATAAAAAGGGCTTTATTAATGCTTAGGAGCACTGTAATCTACATAGTAAAAAGCTTATGTGTACTTCCTTAGGGAAAGTAATTTGCCATTTAAAAACTGATCTTTTTAGGGTGGTGTTTCCATGTAGAAATGCTAAGATAAAATAGTTAAACAATGAATCTTGAAGACAAAATATGAATGCTGAAAATAAAAAAATTAGCCAGCTTGGGTTTTTAAGCTTTTGGTTGGTTGGTTTGCAGTCTGCCCAAAAGAGGGGGACCTTGGCTGTTGACAACAAGTATGCATTCAATCCTTTCTTGAGATTTATGTATCTATCTGACAGTATGTGGATTGTGGACAGTTACCCAATGCGACACGTGGAACTTCTGTCTCCCAGTGTACTCCTGGGGCTTTTCCCATTACAATCTGGGGTTAGCACCACTTGACCATGCAGAGTTTGTGTTTTCCTCTTTGTTAACTTATGTAGCATCTTCTTGGCATCCACATCTTTCAGTGAGGCGTATGCACACATTTCCAGACAAACAAACTGCAGTCAGAGAAAGAAACTGCAGTGAGTTCATTATAGTTCTAGATTTTTTAGAACAGTTTAACATTTGTTTTCATTTGAGCTCAAATCATACGTCAGTTGTTTTCTTCACCCAGTAATTCTGATGGACTCTGAGGACCCATCTGGTTATGCCAGCTCTGATCAGGATGCTAAGCTGAACTCAAACTGAAGTCAAGGGAGTTCTAGGGCATCTTAACCAGACACAACAGTCTGTTCTTCAGTAACTAACCTGCAATCGTCACCTCCAGCACTGACGACATGTCCGTCTCCACCGGTGAACCGAATGTTAGTCACGTGGGGCGAATGTCCAAAGAACCTTTTGTGTTTTGCCTGAAAAAGAAAAATGAAGCTCAGGGCATGTGATGCACTAAAAGCTCACAGGTTCCTTTTATTGTTGTTAAGTGCTGTCGAGTCCGACCCTGTACAGGGTTTCTGAGGCTGTAAATTTTTACGGGAGCAGAATGCCTCATCTTTCTCCCGTGGAGCGGCTGGTAGTTTCAAACTGCTGACTTTAAGGTTCACAGCTCGATTGGTAACCACTACGCTACCAGAGCTCCCTTAGGTTCCTTTTATAGAGTAGTAAAGTAAAACTTGATTTACATTTCTACCATTATTAAGAGTATACCAGAACAGATCATGACCACAAATTTGGGGAGATACCTGAGGAGAATGGGCTATTCCAGGAACAAAATGGTGAACTGTCAGTCCATGAACCACAAAGGCTCCAAAGAGAGGAGGGATTTGAGTTGGGCCTGATGCTAATAATGCTCTCCCGGCTCTGGTTCTGGATCTGCACTGCGCACGGACGGATCTGGCAGTTGGAAGTCTCCAAGGGCTTGGGAACGGGCTTGGAGGTGGCCGCGCTGGTTAAAGGTTTAGCAAAATTGGACTAATCGTCGTCTTATTGGGATAGTTTTTAAAAGTGGTAGCATTACTGGGGAAAGGGAGAGGGAATATTTCAAATAGCTTTTTAATTCGGGAAAATGGATTTAGGAAGTTTGTAAGCAATTGAATTGAGTATAGGACAAATTTTAAAGTACTTTCAAATCAGGAAAAAACACCGCATTTTAGCTACCAGTTCTCACTGATGGGGCAACAATGTTCATGTGCCCAGCTGTCTCAGGAATCAAATAATAGAAAATACTAAAGCAAAGAGAGACTTACGAATTTTTCAGGGCATGGGAAGTCGAATAACTTAACCATGCCGAAGTCATCGCCTGCCACGAGGCTGAGTCCTGAATGAGAAACGCACGCACAGGTGACGTCGGCTTTATCAGCATATCTGGACCAGATTCCCATCACTTCATCTCCCAGGATACTAAAGAGAAGGGAGCAAGAAAAAACCCAGCCAACAGGTTTATTTACAGCACTGGAAAAGGGGGATTCTTGACCCTTAGCGTAGCAACACAGGAAGTAAATTATGAGAAGATGGGCCGTTTGGAGGCCTCCTCTCCCTCTTAGATGTTATTTTCTAATTTAAAGAGTTTACAGACTTAATCATCTTTTAACAATTCAATAAATACTTCACAGAAAAAAAAAAATTGGCAGAACTTTTTTAAAAATTAAAAGTGATGTTTATATGCTGTGGACGTTTTACTGCATCTTTCATTTTCACTAAAAGTAGAAAGTCATAGTTGCCTGTCTTTAACAGCCAACAAATGCGAACATAATCTCCCAACAGCTTCAAGAGGATTCCTTTAGTAGGAAACAATGGCCTGTCCTGAAGCCTGATGTCAAGGAAGACACCAGGTTAACCTTTAAAAGACAATTGTTAAGTGCCGTCGAGTCGGTGCCGACCCATAGCGACCCTGTACAGGGTTTCCGAGGCTGTAAATCTTTACGGGAGTAGAAAGCCTCATCTTTCTCCCGCGGAGCGGCTGGTAGTTTCAAACTGCTGACCTTAAGGTTCGCAGCCCGATTCGTAACCACTACGCTACCAGAGAGCTCCATGGGCTGCTCAAACATTGAAATGAACAAACTCACCATTTTCTTCCTAGGTGTGGATAAGCACTGGACTGGTAGCCAAGAGGCTGCCAGTTCAAACCTATCAGCTGCTCCTTGGAAACTACAGGGTTGCTATGCACTTAACAAGCAGGAGGAATCCTAAGTATTGTCACAACTTGAAACTCCATTTTTATTTCCCACTGGGGTATCTCTAACAGTGGGAGATTGGAGCCACCCGTTTTCCTCGCTGCTCTCAGCGCTTCCTTTCTGCACATAGAAACTGTTTACCTAGTCCACGTAGCCCAAGTGATTCTGTCAATGGCGGCCTGATCCAAAAGATGTTTTCCGGAAGGCACTTCATAAACTTGGCGTTTATAGCAACCAGTGGAGACCTTTCATCGTATTAAAATGGGACAAGAATTCCATTATGTGAAGTAAAATCCACAAGGTTTTTGTAAATTAGCAAAATGCTACTTGGCTTTACATTTCTAACATAATGCATGCAAAAGCTCACCGTCAAAATCGGTTTGAAAAAGTGAAGGTGAGGACTGAGAAGACTGGGATACTACAGAATTATTGCAAGAATTAAATAAGTTTTTTATGGGAGCAGAATGCCTCATCTTTTTCCCGTGGAGCGGCTCAGAAATTATCACACAGATTTAAAAAAATGCATTCCCCAACAGGTAAGGTAAAGCAGGGCTCTACTGGGCAGGGTCTGTGTACAATACCTGGAGATGCCTGCTATCTGCTGCAAAGTCCATTTGAATGACAAAGCTTGGAATGTCTTTGCAGTAGCTGATTCTGGTAAGGGTGGGGCCCAGTGTTAGGTCATAGAAATCCACTGAGTTCTCACTGGAGCCCACTGCCAGGTAGCGGGAATCAGGACTAAATCTGGGTATTGTAACAAGACACGTAAAAGATGTGTTAGACCACATGAAACTGTAAATATTTATGGCCCTTGACAATTAGTGACCTGAGATATGGCCAAGAATTTCCATGAGTTCACCTGGTAGACACAAATATGGATACTGTGATTTAGCTGTGTTACGTGAAACAAGAAAACTTTAATCACTTGATGTTTAAGTGTTTCCTGAATTACCAAGTCATTTAAAAGATCGCTTTTAAAAAATTTAATAATTACATAGTGACTACACTACATACACTTCACTAAAATTGGATTCTTTCATCTGGAAAGATAGCGTCTTAATAGCAAAAAAACAAAACAAAAAACCAGTTGCTCACTATGCCGTAAGTTATCAGGATGAAGTGAGACAACTTGCCGCTTAGAAGATTTTAAACGGACAAAATGAGGTAATTTACATAGCCGCTGGGCATGGCCAGTGGCAGCCATTTGCAGTGTGCTTCCTGGACATCATGTAATGGGCGTAGACCGTGGCCCACACAGTGCAAGGGGCTGCCGTGTCTGTGTGCTGTTACTTGATTTGACTCAGGTCTGTTGAAAACGTGCTCTTTTCACTAGTAAAACTCCTAAAAATTAAGCCATACTTAGAGCTTTGATAGAAAACAGTAGTAGTGGCTTCCCTTAGCCCCCGTGAACCCTTAAGGGACCCTCAACAAGACTCAAGGGCCGTTTTCACAAGACCCAAGTGTGCCATCCTTGCCCCCAAGGTTGTGAGTGGCAATAGTACTTTCATCTCTATAGTCTCAAAATGAAATGATTCATTAATGAGTCCTAGTGTGGTGCTGTGGGCTAATGCACCAGACTGCAAAGCCGTTTGAACTGCCAGGTTGGCAGTTCAAGCTCACCAGCTGCTCCTCAGAAACCCTACACAGGGTCGCTATGGGTCGGAGTCAACGGCACTTAACGTTTTTTTAACTTCAGTTTTCCAGGTTGACACTTTAGAAGGGCAAGTGACTCTTGAGTTTTATAGTGGCAGACAGTTCCTGGACTAGGTGAACGAATGGATGTGTTTGTGTGACACTTGCCTCAAACATTCCCAGAGGGCTTGTATCACACACTTGGGGGTGGGGCGGTTGTCCAATGGACTTAACACTGGATAATTAGGACTAAGTATGTACATAGCCACATTCAGCATGCAATGTATGAATGATAAAATGCTACAGGGACTAGGGACCTCTTGAATACAGAAGGAGTGTTTGAATGCAGGCTGGGTTCGTGAAGTAACAAACATTTGTTAACCTGATATCGTGGATGGCACAACGTCGGTCTCTCTTCTTTCCCCATATTTTGAGAGAGGTCACCAGTAAAAGAATAAATTCTCCATTTTTCATCCCAATAGCCACCATGTCCCCTTCAGGGCTGTAACACACAGTACGGGCAGCATGTCCCAGATTGACTTTGTTTAACGCCTTCTGCATCACAACCAGGAGAGTCACAGAGCTGTAGTAAGTAGCTGTCCCTTCTCACACAAGAAACCACTTCACCCCACCCCACCCCACCCCGGATCCACAGCAGAACCGAAGTTGTTCTGTTAGCTCCAACATTTAGGTCTTCTACCCTTCTTATAAACTAACAACGAAAAGAGTTTGTACCTACTTTCTCAGCAATATCCCAGAGTCTCACTGTCCCGTCTTCTGCAGCAGAAAGGAAAAGGTCTCTGGAAGGATGTGTGGCTAGTCCCCAGATTGGTCCATCCACATGACCGTTAACTAAAATAGTACATGCTGCATTTTTCTCTCCAATTTCAATGATTTCAGCATTTCTTGTCCCAACTAATATCTTGCCCTGAAACACAATAGTGGCTCCTCTTAATAGCAGCAGAATGAAATTCTACTTCCCGAGAACATTCTGCTGCTCTTTGTGCTGACTTAGTAGTGAGCTGATTGCTCCTGCCAGCATTTATGACTAGAGGGATTCAGCTGTAGGGGGCGCTGGGCTGGGCTGCATGTTGTAGTCGATGTTGAAAAAAACTTTTTTCTAAGGTAACTTGCTGCCCTCAACAAGCAAAGTTTTGACTTTGTTATTTTAATCTGATGTTCTCCAAAGACAAGTAAGTACATTTGGACTACAGGAAGAAAATACTGATATTTTTTTAACTAAAACCAAAAAGTACACCTAAAGAGCTCTGGTAGCGTAGTGGTTACGAGTCAGGCTGCCAACCTCAAGGTCAGCAGTTCGAAACCACCAGCAGTTCCGTGGGAGAAAGATGAGGTGTTCTGCTCCCATAAAGTTTTACAGCCTTGGAAACCCTGTGCAGGGTTGCTGTGGGTCAGAACCAACTCCATGGCACAAAACAACGAGAACACGCCTGTCACACATTTTTTAGAGGAATATGTGTTTGTTTTTTAAATGGACACATCTGCTCTACTCAAAATGAGTCAATTAAGTTAAATTTTGTCTACCATAGAGCTGAGTTAGCAGATTCAGTGACGTATGCAGGCTTAAGCATGGGTGTCTGCCCACAGTGCACCAGCAACAAGAGCAGCAGGGTTGTCAGGGAAGGTGGCCAGCAAGTCTCTCTTAGAAAGGAGCATGGAGCGGGAGTCACCAGGGTGGGGAGCACAGTGAAAACTGCTGTTTCCGCGGCAGTGAGTCCACCCCTGGAAGCTGTCTTACTTTGCCTCTGCACACGGAACGAACACAGTCTGTGGCTTGTCCTGTCTCGAGCCTGAAGGCACGGCATCGCCTCAGTTCCTGGTCCCACAGTTTAACTGCTCCTCCTTCTTTTGACCTAAGTAAATAATAACCGAACACCAAATAGGCACTTATTATCACTTATTTACAATGTTTAAAATACTTAATGAAAAGCAGAATATGAAAAAAACAAACCCTACATTTGTAATAGGCTTCTAATAAACAGCCTTTTAAACTTTCTCTGACAATGTTAAGATCTGCTGTATGGCAGTCAACTTAAACATTCAGTTTAAACAAACTTTATTCTGTGATTTTTTTTTTTTTTTGACATGAGCATAAACCTCATAATTCTTTTTTTTTAGGTAGATGGGTGGGTAGAAGTAGGGGGCTAGGGGTAGGACTATGGCTGGGTCTAGGCAAGGCCTTGGACTTCATTTAGTGTTAGGGTTATAATTAGGACTAGGGTGATAGGGATTAAGCTAGGACTAGGGGTAAGGATTGGTCTAGTTTTTAGGGTTACAGTTAGATTTTTTTTTTTCTTTTTCCCTTGAAATCTATTAAATATTCAGTTCATTTTAAAGTTCATTATTCCCTTTTTATTAACCTCATATTGTTGTTGCAAACTGGTTATCTCTAGTTCCCCTGGTGTGGCGCTGTGGGCTAATGGATTAGACTGCAAAGTTGGTTTGAACCACAGGGTCAGTGGTTCAAGCTCACTGGTCACTCCTTGGGAATATGGGTCAGAACTGACTCGACAGCACTAACAAGAAGCTTGTTTTGGAGTCCTGGTGTGGCACTGTGGTTAATGCGCTGGACTGCAAAGTCTGCTTGAATCGCAAGGTCAATGGTTCAAGCTCACCAGCTGCTCCTTGGAAACCCTATACAGGTAACTATGGGTCAGAGCCGACTTGATGACAACAACTACAATAAGTTTATTTTACCTTGAATACTTTGGAGTCCTGCTATGCTGCTGTGGGTTAATGTGCTAGACTGCAAAGTCTGTCTGAACTGCAAGGTCAGTGGATCAAGCTCACCAGTCACTCCTCGAAAACCCTATACGGTTGTTGCTATGAGTCAGAACCTATTTGATGGCACTAAACAACAACATATCAGGAGTCCTGGTGTGGCGCTGCAGGATAAGCACTGGACTGCAAGGTCAGCTTTAACTGCAAGGATGGCAGTTCAAACCCTTCAGCTGCTCCTTGGAAATCCTATACAGTGGCGCTATGAGTCATAACAGGCTTGATGGCACTTAACAACAACAACAGAGTCCTGTATGGCATTGTGGGTTAATGCGCCAGACTGTAAAGCCGCTTTGAAGTGCAAGGTTGGCAGTTCAAGCTTATTAGCAGCTCCTCAGAAACCCAATACAGGGTTGCTATGGGCTAAAACCGACTCAACAGCACTTAACAACATTTGGGTTGTTGAACAGTCATGTACGTTAGTCAGGTTGTTGGTTCTCTGTCCAAAGAACTCCCTTTATTCATTTATGTAAGGTTGGTCTGGTTTTTGCAAATTCTTTTAATTTCTGTTTATTTGGAAATGTCCTAATTCTCCATTATATTTGATGGACAGTTTTTCTGGGTATATGATTCTTGGTTGGCAACTATTTTCTTGTAGAGTTTGATATATGTCATCCCATTGTCTTCTTGCCTGCACAGTTTCTGTTGAGAAATCAGAGCTTAGTCTTACTGGTTCTTCTTTGTAGGGAACTTTTCGTTTTTCCCAAGCTGCTCTCAGGATTTTTTCCTTGTCTTTTATTTTGAAAAGTTTGATTATAATATGCCTCAGGGATTTTCTTTTGGGGTCTTTTCTGTTTGGAGTTTGTTTAACTTCCTGAATGGCTATTTTCTTATCTTTCATGATGTTGGGAAAGTTTTCTTCCAGCAGCTCTTGGATAATTTTCCTATGGTTTTATTTGCCTCTTCCTGTTCAGGAATTCCAATCACATCTAAGTTATTCCTTTTGAGAGAGTCCTACATAAATCTTAGGCGCTCTTTGGATTTTTAAACTATTTTTTCTGGTTGTTCCTCTCAAAGATGAGTATTAATCTTTTGGCTAATTGCTGTTTTTATATGGTTTCCAATTTTTCATTTATTTTGTAAGTTTGTTCTTATATTTTCATAAATTCTTCTTTGCTTTCATCTACCTTTCTTTCAATTTATTTAAAGTACCTATATAGCAATCTTTTGAATTCTTTATCAAGTTGTTCGGATTCCATTTCTGGTGTTATGTTTTCTGTCTTGGTCACTTGTTGGAGGTCCTCTGTCTTATTTCTGCATGTAAGCTGAAATTGTTTTCTCCAAAACCTTATGGTAGTGGTGTGTTTCTATTTAATTGATGGTTGTGTCACGCCCACCTATGGCCTAGTGGATGTGACAGACTGGTACCCTCACAATTCTTGATGGAGGCTATGTATGAACGGAACTTTCTGGTTGGAAGGATAATGGGAGTGTGAGGTTAGAGGACAGGAATGGAGATGCTATTTCATTGTGGAGAGGGCCATCATGTATAGAGGGTGAGTTTCCCAGGTGACTAGCGGGGAGGAGTGACCCAGAGTGGATGCTGTGGGAATTGCAATGTCTGAATACTATAGTCCACTTAGGGATTTTCTTTTCAGATATAACTGGATTAAAAACATCCCTTCATTTTCTGTTAGATGCCCTGTTAGTCTTTGAGAAAAAACCCAGAAAATATAACCAGTCTTTTGTTTGAACTGTATCTACAACCTCTTGTGTAAGTATTACATTTCACCACTCATGTGAATATGTTGATGGGCAGTGGTAAATATCTGGTCACAGGCGGGATTTTGAAAACTACTCAGAGAAAGACTTAAATTCTGATGTCTGTTACACATCATTGAACAAGTTTGCATCAACCAAAAGCAAAGAAGGCAAGGTGGTCGTCAGCATTCACTCATCTTTGTCTAATGGAGCAACATGCATCACACCCCTTAGTATCAGTCTGAACAAAGAGAAGAAAGGTGGTGAAGATGCAGCCTTGATTCAGTGATAAAAATTCCAGGTGTATACTAGGAGGCTTCAAAAAGTTTGTGGAAAACTTTCATTATCTCTTAGTTCCATTTTCCCATGGACTTTTTGAAGGCCCCTCAAAAAAGGGCATCAAGCAAATCTATCCTTGACTTATAGGACAACTAGCTGTCCATCCCTCAGGAAAATGATCACTTCAGTAGGGTAAGCACTGGACTGCTAACCACAAGGATGGCAGTTCAAACCCACTGCTCCTCGGAAACCCTGTACAGGGTTACTATGAGTCAGAGCCGACTCGACGGCACATAACCACATTACCACCACAATTGGAGAAAAACTGAAAACACAGAAAAGGCAAAAAGGATGTGTATGTGAAAGGCAGCCAGAGAAGAGGCAGATGGCTGTAGGCTGAAAAGAACCAGGACACCCAATGGCAGGCCTCAGGCAGATCACAATGGTCAACACTGCGAGGCTGCAAAAAGAGGACTCACGGCCTTTCCTTGCCACCGGTCACAATCAGTCCATCTCGCAGGGTGGTGTACATCGCAAACACAGGCCCGTTGTGAGCTCTGGCCACGATCCGGCACAATATGTGATCTTTCCACACACAGACATCACCACTGATGGTACCTGTAAACGTCAAGTTATTCTGAAAAGGAGTGGGGAGGGGAGATAAACTCATCAAACGTTCAAGCAGAGTCCAAACAGACGTCATTCTCTATGTAAGTGTAACGCTATCCCACAGAGCAGGGGAGGCTAGGGGAAGCTATGGACACGAGAATCAGAGGCTCAGCTCGGTCTGGGTGGTTTCCCTTTACAGTTCTGTTCTTACTAGCAGGGATTACCATGGACAGGGCTTTGAATCTCCATGGGGACAGGATTTTTCATGAGTAATACGAGGGCGGGGCCGTCCAAATCTAAAGTCATATAATCCTAGTTTATATTAGCACTCTGAATTGCTTCCTTCTAAGAAATAGACTTTCATCAGCAACAGAGGGTGAAAAGAGAATCAGAACTGGAAATGAAGATAGGTGTTCATGAGTTTTGGTAAAATATTTTGTCATAGTAAGTAAAACGAATTACCTAAGAAAAGTTGGGGAGTTTTTCAGATTTCACTAACTCATGCAATTTATATATTAATCTTTGCCATGATTTCTTAAGCTCAAAATAGCAAAAGTTAATGTAACCTGCAATCAAACAATCTGAAATAAGATAAATTTGTTCAGGTCCAAAGTTTAATAATTGCCCCAGATCACTTTGAGAATTATAATCCTGACTTGGTTCATTTGTGCAGAAACTGGAGAGATCAAATCCTACATCCTAGGCTAGTCCCATCTTAATTTAGCTTCATTTTAGAACAAGTAGCCTAAGAGCTTTCTTTCACCAAAAACAACATGGAATGACCAATAGGTGCATCAGAATTTGAATTATGAAAATTATCAACAGATTTCTCTTTTCTTCAATATTTTTGAAAATACTACATAGAGCTCCCTATAAGAATCTAATGCTCACTTCTAATGCTTTAGAATTTATGAATATTCTCCATATCTCATAATTGCACACTAGTTTGTCACTGTGGTGCTGGTGGTAGTTACATGCCGTCGAGTTGGTTCTGACTCATTTGAGCACTTTTATTTCATGTCTTCATCTGTAGTTAGAATGAAAATTATTTAGGTATAGAAACTAGTAATTTGCTTAACTTTTATCATAGCTAACCACAAGGTCGGAAGTTCAAACACACCAGCCACTCTTTGGAAACCCTATGCAGGGTCGCTATGAGTCAAAACTGACTGGACGGCACTTCAGAACAATAAGAATAGAGGATGGAAGTGTGGCGGCTCTGTATGATAAGCAAAATCTGGACTGCAATTCACAAGGCTGGTGGTTCAAGTTCACCAGCAGCTTCAAGGGAGAAAGAGAAGGCTTTCTGCTCCTGCAAAGATTTACAGCTCAGAAACCCTACAGAGGGTTACTGTGAATTGGAACCGATGCCATGGCTTAACAACATCATCAACAACAAGGCAAGGTGCTAAAGGGAAGAGATGTGGATTGTAAACCACAGGCAGGGCCACAAAGGAGGGAGCAGGCTCTGGCGAGACCAGGAACCGGGCTCTCCCTCAGTCTCTCTTAACAACTTCTGCCCTGAATTAGAGAATGATTTATAGTGATAAAAAGCAAAAGGCATTCTAAATATCAGTACCACCATACATCACTTGAAAATCATGTTTCTTAGCTTTCTTTTACTCTGACAAATATTTGTAGGACCCTGAGAAACTAGTAGGAAGGAAGAGGTGCCGGGATATTTAGGGTGGTGGTTACAGGATGAATGAAGGCGTCTGACAATGGGCAACGGAGGAAGGGTTCAAGTTCCATCTCCCTTCTTCTCCCGCATTAACTTTCCTTCCCACTCCTTGATTGTGAAAGTACCCGAGTTTTCAAAGGGTATATGTAAAGGGCATATGTAATGATGAGCAGATTACAGGGGCAGAGACACAACAATGATGTTTGTGGTCTATGGTGAGAAGAACCACCCCATGCATATGGACAGACATACTGCACCAAACGCAACGGCGAGCATCGTCTGCATGCGGACGTCCTCCCGACCGCTCAGCTGCCCCTTCTGGCTCAGCAGGGCACGTCCAGCCAGGGTCCAGAACTTCACATGCTTCACTCCCACCGAGACAAACTGGCTGTCAGAATCGGGTCTGAATTCTGCCACAAAAAGACGTTGGCTGTGACCGGCTCTGTTGGCAATTCTGTCACCTGGAAAACAAGATGCAAGAAAATGATTTAGAACCGTTTGCAAGATCTAATTGTTGTTGTTGTCAGGTGCCATCGAGTCAGAACCGACTCATAGCGACCCCATGCACAGCAGAATGAAACAATGTCCGATCCTGGGCCAACCTTACTACCGCTGCCACACTTGATGCCACCTGGCCAATCCATCTCATTAGAGGTCTCCTCTTTTTCTCTGACGCTCCATCTTACCCAGCATGACATCCTTCTCCAACGATTGTTTCCTCCGGACAATATGTCCAAAGTATGAGAGACGAAGGTTAGCCATCCTGGCCTCCAAGGAGCACTCTGGCTGCACTTCTTCCAAAACAGATCTATTGGTTCTTTTGGCAGTCCATGGCACTTT
>NW_006408543.1:21390010-21401902 GCF_000296735.1 Chrysochloris asiatica | reverse complement strand
AGTTGTCTTCCAAATTTCTTGGCAGAGATGAGTGAGTACCTCCTGTGCTGCCTCACTTTCCTGAAAGATTTCAATTTTTATTCCATCAAGATCTAAGAGTTATTTTAAAATATGGTGTTCAAAAAGCAATGCTTGTAAGGTGCTGAATGTGCTGGCCAGCCACCACATGATAAACAGGGACTATGCAGAGAGTTGCGGTCAGATATCTTTGCAGGTGGTGTGTCTACTTTTGGAGCACTTCAAGACCTCGGAAGAGACAGTTTTGATTTTAGGGATTGTATCAAATGTTTCCTATGTGGTTTCATGAAGTTCATATTTTATGAAAATGCCTTGTCTAAGGCATGCTTATGTAATATTAATCTATTCATCTTCCATTCCCATATAAAATTGACTTCATTTTCATTCCTGGTTAAAAGCCTCACTAATCAATCAAATCCTTAATAATCAACAAAGACACACATAGTTTCTTCCTGAAGAAAAATAAAAGTGAATTATTTATATGATTGATGATTTTCATTAATTTATCTGTTTTGTGAGCTTACATTTTCACTATAGTTTTAAAATGCAACATACATACGGTACTGCCCACTATGTACTGTATAGGACTATCCTGAATAAAGGTTTTCTAATCCAAGGTCAGGTAAATATTAAATACAAAATTAATACTACCCTTGTATTCTTATCTTTAAAAATCATACCCTAAAGAGTCCTACCTTCCTGCCATCTCCAGATGGTAACCGTATGTTCGGGGTCTAGGCCCACAGACAGCAGGAGCTTGCCAGTGGCGCTGAAGCTGACTGAACACACTCCCTTTGAATGGTGGCATCGCAGGATAGATAAGGTCTGCTTGTTGATTGCATCCCAGATGTGGATCGAAGGCGCTGTCGCTAAATAAAGATAAAATCCAAACATTGTAATACACTTTTTAGAAATGTTTACATCACTGAAGCAGATGCACACACATCTTTGAAACACGGAAAATACCAAAGAAAACCTGAACTGAGTGTGGAACAGCTCCAATGGAATAAAAGAAGAAAAGAAGACGAAGGGGTGTGGGGGAAGGCAAGACAAGAAGAATACAGAATAGTCCATAAGGCTCGAGTCTGTTGTATTTTGGGGAAAACAGATAAGCAAATCAGCCAATCAAATCTTTAAACTCCTCAAAAATAATGTATGTGTCATATACATATCAAACTTTATATAACTGTGTAGAAAACTACATAAGCATTACCCAAGAACTAGATTAAATATCAGGGTACAGTCAGCACTGATGTTAACAGGAGAGATGAAAAGTGGAAACTCACGAAAGGCAGTGGGTAAGCAGTGACCTGAATCGATCTCAAAAGACATTTTCAACCATCTAGACAGCTGTCTGATAAAAAGTAAACTTCATATCACTATTAGACCATAATTATTTAAAAAAAAAACAGACAACAGGATTTCACAGGGGAAATACATAAAACTGCTGATCTTTTAAAAAATACATATTTGTTGCTATTGATCGTATTTAGCCTGTTTCTCCCAGTTTTCCATATTTTCTCAATCAGAAAGCACAGCGGTGTGTTGGCCATGTAGTCATGGACTGAACTCTACAAAGGTCAATAAAGACAACTCAGCAGTTAATTTAGTCTCGATACAAGAAGTATTTTTAGTAAACTAGTAAAAACACGAAATTGTATTTGCTCCAAATTATAAAACTTATAAATACTGCAGAAAGAAGGAAGGACAAGCTGCCTTGAAGAAAACAATGCAGAAAGAAGTTTTGGTCTATAAAGAAAATATTTTAATAAATTTAGACTATATTGGATAAAGTGTGCTATTCATAGTACACAATTAGACAAACTCAATCTGAACATTCTTCAAACAAAGCAGTCAAAAAGTATCAAACCAGATATTTGAGTATCACTGAGTAAAACTTGTTAAAAGATTTACTGCAACTGTAAAAAAAACCCCCACCAAAATTACATCAGAGTAGATGAAACAGGTCACCCTATAAAAGGGTAGTTATTTACAGAAGACTTGTCACAGTAATGTAAACAATGAATTTTAAGTGTTGGATACAAATAAGGAATGTTGTTCATTGAATGTCAAAGGAAGTGCTGTTAGCTACTGGCAAACTTCATCTCAATAAAGGAATGCTATTGTTAAATCTCCTCCAGCTGATTTTCAAATATCACACAATAAATGTATTAAATACCAGGTACACTCAGTCCATTCAGAGTTGAACTGTCCCTTAGGATTCCTAGGCTGTAACCTTCACAGGAACAGACTGCCAGGTCTTATTTCTGTGGGGCTGATGGGTTAGCAGCTGAGTGTGATTTCAATTGAAAACACGTGAGTAGGTCACTCTATACACTTTTGCCAGTGATAAACAGGTTGTGATTGCTAAGTGCCATCAAGTGGGTCCTACTCAGAGTGATGCTGTATGAGGCTTCCGAAGCTGTCAACCTTTGCCTGAGCAAAAAGCCTCGTATCTCGCCCATGAAGCAGCTGATGGGCTCAAACCACTAACCTTGTGGTTTATGGTCCAGTGCTGATCCTACAGAGTCACTGCATTTGCAAACAGCCAGTAATCTTCAGTAAATTCTACCACTGAGCTTTTCACACACTTATAAAAAGTTAAATGGCAAGAAACTGATACCATGGTCTCATGTTTAAAACACGCATGTAAGACTATGTTACAAGACAGCTACGCAGTTAGAGGGTCTGTATTTCCTGGAGTGGTCCTGTAGGATAAGCAGTGGATGACTACACACAAGCTAATTCCAAGGCTGGTGGTTTACACCCACCAGTCACTGCTCAACAACAAAACACATGGTGGCTAGAAGTCAGAAATGACTAGATGGCACTTAGCAACAATACATTTCCATTGGTAATAGTATTTGAAATTAAAATGACTGTAAACACTCAGGGCCTCTTGAATTTACTAAAAGAGATTACAGTTTACTCTCCTATCATTTGAAAATGGCCATTCATGATGCTAGCAGAGCACTCCAATCCGCCTCCTCTCCCCGTCCTCCTTCCTGTGGGTCACCAGGTATTGTGTGAAAGTGTGATTCTTAAAACACAAACCTCACCTCAGCTTGAGTAGGAGACTGTGAAGTCTGTGCCTATGGTGGAAACACCATAACAGTGAGTTAGTGCAGGAACCCAGGATTAAACCAATCTGCACACGGGGCTCTCCTGGTATCATTTTAGGCCAGGGTTTGGTGTGTCTTGTTGTTGTTGTTATCAGGTGCTGCTGAGTTGGTTGACTCTTAGCAACCATCTGCACAACAGAACAAGACACTGCCAGGTTCTGCACCCATCTCACAATTGCCATGTTTGAGGCCATTGTTATTGCCACTACATCAATCCATCTCATTGGGAGTCTTACTCTTTTTCACTGATCTGTCACTTTGCCAAGCATGATATGCTTCTCCAGGGACAGGTCCCTCCTGATAACATGACCAAAGTCTGAGAGGCGAAGTCCCACCTGGCTTCTAAGGAGCATTCTGACTGTACTTCTTTCAAGACAGATTTGCATGTTCTTCTGGTAGGCAATGGTATTTTCAACACTTTGCCAACACCATAATTCAAGTGCATTCATTCTTCTATGATCTTTCTAATATGATATCCAACTGGTTTGGGCCAGGTGCACCTTAGTCCTCAGAGCGGCATCTTTGCTCCTTAGCACTTTTAAGAAGTCTTTTACAGTAGATATGCTTAATGCAATACAACATTTGATTTCTTGATGCTGCTTCTGCTGGTTCCGTAAGTGTTGACTGTGTATCCAAGCAAAATGAAGTTTTTGACACTTCTATCTTTTCTCCATTTATCATATTTATCAGTCCAATTGTGAGGATTTTTGTATTCTTTACACTGAGGTGTAATCCACTCTAAAGGTTAGTATTTTATTTTCATCTGTAAGCATTTCAAGTCCGCTTCACTTCCAGTCAGCAGGGTTGTGTCTTTCTCCAATCCTAATGGCACGTTCTTCATATAATCCAGCATCTCGGATTATTTGCTCAGCATAAGACTGAATTAGTATGATGAAAGGATATAACCCTGTCATACACGTTTTCTGATTTTAAACCACATAGTATTCCTTTGTTGTATGAACGACTGAATGAATCTATATTATAGGTTCCTCATGAGCACAGTTAAATGTTCTGGAATACCCATTATTTGCAATGTTATCCAAAATTTGTTATGATCCCCATAGTCAAATGCCTTTGCATAATCAATAAAGCACAAGTAAACATCTTTCTGGTATTCTCTGCTTTCAGCCAATATCCATCTGACATCAGCAATGATATCGCTCATTCTATTGTTTCTAAATCTGGCTAGAATTTCTGGCAACTCCCAGTTGATGTACAGCTGCAATTGTTTTTTAATTATCTTCAGCAATATTTTACTTGCAAGTGATATTAATGATACTGTTAAATTATTTACACATTTTGTTGGGTCACCTCTTTTTGGAATGGGCACAAATATGAATATTTTCCAGTATGTTGCCCAGGTCTTCCAAATTTCTTGGCACAGATGAGTGAGAACCTCCAATATTGCATCAATTTGTTGAATAATTTCCATTTGTTTTCTACCGATTCTTGGAGCCTTATTTTTTGCCAGTGCCTTCAGTGCAGCTTGGACTTCTTCCTTCAGTACCATTGGTTCTTGCTTACATGGTACCTCTTAAAATGACTTAACATTTACCAATACTTTTTGGTACACTGATTCTGTGTAATCCTACCATCTTCTTTTGATGCTTCCTGCTTCATTCAATATTTTGTTGATAGAATCCTTTCAATGCTGCAACCAGAGACTTGAATTTTTTCCTCAGTTCTTTCAGTTTGAGAAATGCTGAGTGTGTTCTACCCTTCTGGCGTTTCTCTCAGTCTTTGCACATTTCATTTTAATACTTGGCTTTGTCTTCTTGAGATGCCCTTTGAAATTTTCTATTCAGCTGTTTTACTCCATCATTACTTCTAGTTGCCTTAGTTTCAAGAGCAAGCTTCAGAGTCTCTTCTGACATTCATTTTGATCTTTTCTTTCTTTCCTGTCTTTTTAATGACCTTTGGCTTTCTTCATATATGATATTCTTGATGCTATCCCTCAACTCTTCTGGTCTTCAGTCATTAGTGTCTAATGCATCAAATCTGTTCTTGAGATGGTCTCTACATTCAGATAGGATATAGTTAGGGTCATATTTTGGTTCTCATGCACTTTTTTTTTGGGGGGGGGATATACACAAAAACACTCAGGAAAATATAATAATTTAACCAAACAACAGGGATACTCTATAAGCCTGCCTCCTGGCTGCCAGCTCTCAGTCCCTCTCTTTCCATGAGTCTAGCGTCCTCAGCTACTCCCTCTCTCCATGTCCTCATCTCTGCCTCCATCTCTGGTGTCACTGTTTCTCTGGATAGGGTCCCACATTCTGCTTGTCATGCCCTTGTTTTAACTTTCTTCCAATTCAGTCACAGCTTGCAATGAGTAATTCATAGTCAATTCCATAGTCAGTCTTTGGACTTGTTTTGGATAATCATAGTGAGATTCCCCACCATCAGCATCCAAAGATGTAGTCAATTTGACGCCTGTGTATTTCATCTAACGAAGTCACATGTATAGTCACTGCTGATGCTGGAAAAAATTATTTGCAATGAAGTCATTGGTCTTGCAAAATTCTACTATGTGATCTCCAGAATTATTTCTATCAAGGCCATATTTTCCAAGTATTGATCCTTCCTCTTTGTTTCCAACTTTCCTGTTCCCATTACCAGTAATTATCAATACATTTTGATTACATGTTTGGTCAATTTCAGATTGAAGAAGCTGGTAGAATATTTCAATTTCACTATCACTGGCTTTACTGGTTAGTACATAAATTTGAATTAATAGTGGTATAAACTAGTCTTCCTTGCAGGAGTATGAATATTATTTTATCACAGACAGCATTGTACTTCAAGATAGATCTTGAAATTTTCTGACAATGAATGGGACACCATTCCTCTTCAGTTTGTCATTCCCAGTATACTAAACAATATGACTGTTCAATTCAAAATGGCCAATACCAGTCCTTTTTGGTTCATTAATGCTTAAGATATAAATCTTTATGTGTTCCACTTTGTTTTTGATAACTCCCAATTCTCCTACATTCACTTTTTGTGCATTTGTTTATTACTGGATAGTACTAGATGCACAGCTGTTTCTTCTCATTTTGCATTGTGCCTACCCACAGCGGAGCGTCTCCAAAGTCTGCTCGATCCACATCATTAATTAAGGTAGAATCTACTTTGAGGCGGCAGCTCGTCCTCAGTTGTGTTGAGTGCCTTCCAACTGAGGGGCTCATCTTCCAGCATTGTGTCATTGTCGACTGTTGTCTATTTTGATACTTTAAGAATGTCATGACCAAAGGATGTACTTTTACAAAAAGGCAGCACTGAGTCAAGCAGAGTCAGAATCTTTTCAGCTCCCCTCCCCATTCCTTCTTGTGTCCTAGAGTGTCTCTGCTCTTATCAGATGCCAACATCCACTTTGCTCTGCACCCCATTCACAGTCCTGTGCTCTTGGTTCTGTGAGTCTTTCTGTGGAGAGATCTTGGGCACTAGGTCCTCAGCTGTCCTCAGCCTATGACCCCTGATCCATACCCTCCTTGGTTGTAATTTTTGTACCATGCTTGTCTGATCTGCATGCCACTACCTCTAACAACAACAACAAAAACTCTCCACAAATCTCTTATTGTTAACACCTTATTCAATGTTTTCATTATATTTATTGCTGTCTGAAATCATGTTATTTAAAACATTTTATTTATTTACTGTATGTCTCCCATTAAAGCAGAGGTTAGCAAACCTTTTTTGTTAAGGGCCAGATAGGAGGCAAAATTGAAGACTGTAGATAGATACTTATGTGTAAATGATACAATCTTGCAAAAGGATTCAAAGCATTTATCGATGAAGATCAAAGACCACAGCCTGCAGTGTGGATTGCGCCTCAACACAAAGAAAGGACAACTCCTCACAACTGGGCTGATAAGTAGCATCATGATACCTGGAGAAAATACTGCAGTTGGTAAGGATTTCATTTTACTTCGATCCACAATCAATGCCCATAGAAGCAGTCAAGAACTCAAACGATGTACTATTTTGGGCAACTCTGCTGTAAAACTCCTCTTTAGAGAGTTAGAAAGCAAACTTACCACTGTGAGGATTAAGGTGAGCCTGATCCACATCATGGAGTCCTAGTGTAGAGCTGCGGGTTAACACGCTGGACTGCAGTCATTTGAACTGCAAAGTTGACAGTTCCAGCTCACCAGCCACTTCTTGGAAACCCTTTACAGGGTTGCTACGAGTTGGATCTGACTAGACAGCACTTAACAACAAGAAGATCCAAGTCATGGTATTTTCAACTGCATTATATGCATGTAAAAACGGGACCATTAAGAAGGAAGACACAAGAATGGCTTTGAATTACAGTGGCGGTGAGGAATACTGAAGTTCTTCATGGACTGCCAGAAGAACGAAATTTGCCTTGGAAGTAGTACAGTCAGAATGCCTCTTAGAAAAAAGGATAGTTAGACTTTGTCTCACATACTTCAGACATGTTCTCAGGAGGGAACCATCCCTGGAGGACATCATGCTTGGTAAACAGAGAGTCAATGAAAAAGAGGATGACCCTCGATGAGACAGACTGACATCTAAGTGGCTGCAACAATAGGTGCAAGCACAGAAATGATTGTGAGGATGGTGTGGGACCATGCAGTGTTTCATTCTGTTGTATATGGGGCTGCTGTGAGTTGGAACTGATTTGACTGCATGTAACAATAATGCCATTTCTATAATAAGAGAGAAAACAAATTTTCATAAGAGTGTTGCTGACAAAATTAAAAACTGAATAATAAAGCAAAATTTTTTATAACATATGCCCAATAAGAATGGGATATTTTGTGGGATAACATAATTAATTGTATTACTTGAAGTTCAAAGGTAGAGTTTCAAACGCGATTGCAAATGTTTACCTGTTAATGCCTATCTGTAATATAATTTTATGCATTTCAACAATCAAAATGTCTTTCTATGTATAGATTGTTGTTAGGTTCCATCAAGTTGCTTCTGGCTCACAGTGACCGTCTGTACAACAGCTCGAAACACTGCTGAGTCCTGCTTCCCCCTCATAGTTGTTATGTTTGAGCCACTATATCAATCCCTCTCCTTAGGGGTCTTCCTTTTTTCTTCATCGTCCCTCCTCCTTACCAATCATGATGTCCTTCTCTAGGGACTGGCTCTGTCTGACAACACATCCAAAGTAGCAGACATGAATCACCACTATCCTCACTTCAAAGGCACACGATGGATGTACTTCCAGCACAGATTTGTTTCTTCTTCCGGAAGTTCATGGTATTTAAAATAGTCTTTGCCAACACCATAATTCAAATGCATCAATTCCTCTTATTCATGGTCCAATTTTCACATGAACATGAGGTGAATGAAAATACCCTGGCTTGGATCAGGTGCACCTGAGTCCTCAAACTGACATCTTGGCTCTTGAACTCCCTAAAGAGGTCTTTGGCAGCAGATCTGCCTAATGTAATACATTGTATGATTTCTTTATTATTGCTTCCATGAGCACTGACTGCAAACTCAAGTACAATGACATCTTTGACAACTTCAATCTTTTCTGTTTATCATCATGTTCTTTACTGGTCCTGTTGTGAGGATTTTTGTTTTAATTGACTGAGGTAAGGTCCATCCTGAAGGCTGTAGTTTTTGATCTTCACCAGTAAGTACTTCAAGATCTCTTTGATCTCAGCAAACAAAATCATCTGTATATTGCCAACAGTTAATGACTTTTAACCCAATCCTGATGCCAGGTTCTTCTTTATATAATCTAGCTTCTCAGATTATTTGCTCAGAATACAGATACAGTAAGTAACATGAAAGAATACAAGCCTGGTGCACACCTTTCCTGATTTTAAACATTCAGCATCCCATTGTTATGTTCAAATGATGGTTTCTTGGTCTATGTACAGGTTCCTACTGAGCACAGTAAAGTGATCTGTAATTTCCATTCTTTGCAATGTTACCCACAGTTTGTTATGATCCACATAGATTTTAAATATATGTTGCTGTTGTTAGGTGCCATTGAATCGTTACTGACTCATAGTGTCCTTATGCACAGCAGACTGAAACACTGCCCAATCCTGGGCCAACCTCACAACTGTTGCCACACTTGAGCCCATAGATGCTGCCAGTTTGCCAGTCCATCTCGCTTGGGGTCTTCCTTTTTTTCTCTGACCCTCCACCTTACCAAATGCGATATCCTTCTCCAGCAACTGGTCCCTCCTGACAATATATCCAAAGTATGAGAGACGAAGTTTGGCCATCTTGGCCTCCAAGGAGCACTCTGACTGCACTTCTTCCGACACGGATCTGTTGGTTCTTTTGGCAGCCCATGGCATTTTTAATATTTTCCTCCAACACCATAACTCAAATGCATCCATTCTTCTACTGTCTTCCTTATTCACTGTCCAGCCTTCACATGCATATGAGGTTATTGAAAATACCATGGCTTGGGTCAGGTGCATCTTAGTCCTCAAGCTGACATCTTTGCTCTTCAACACTTGAAAAAGGTCTTGTGCAGCAGATTTGCCTAATGCAATACATCGTTTAATTTCTTTTTTTTCTTTAAGTTTTTATTGTGGAGCGAGTGAGTGAAAATTTACAGGGCAGATCATCAGTTTTACATTCAACAAATCATACAACTTATTTCAACACAATGATTACATTCCCTTCCATGTACCATCAGTTAACAGCATTTCTTTTTTTTTTTTTTTAAACCACTTAGGCATATATAATAATTTATAGCCCCAAAGGACACATTCTGCAAGTCTGCCTCATGGCCACCATCTCTTAGTCCCTCTCTTCCCATGAGTTCTCAACTGCTCCCCACTCCATGTCCACATCTCTGCCTTCATTTCTGATGTCGCTGTTTCTCTGGATAAGGTCCACATTCTGCTTGTGCTCTTCTTCCTTGATGGTCCTAGGATCCCCTGCTTCTGGACTGTAAGATGAACTGTTCCCCATTTTTGTTAAAAAACTTCTACCTTTACAACTGTGACAGTCGCAATTAGTCATGATAACAATTACTCACTGCTGAATCATAAGAATCTTATCCCCATCTCTTTTAACCAGATCTATTTAGACAAGATGAAAACTATTCAGTGGGGACTCTATCTTCCCCCACACACTCTTAAATTAAACTCCCTCTTGAAACCTTGTAAGCTAGTCACTTCGTGCCTTTATCACCCCCTCATTTTAGGAAGCCAATGTCTAAGTTGCCCATCCCTCTATACCCTGTGTACAGAAGGGATAGCATTGATACTTGATGTGAAGACTCCTTCCTTGTCTGTTGGTATTTAGAGTTACTTCCTCCATGAGTATAGGTCAAGTTCATCAAATTGTAGCAATTTACCCTTGTTTCCTTTATAAAAAAAAATACATATATATTTTTTAAATTCTCCTCTAGTCAAGTTCTGATTATCAAGCCATCAAGGCTAGGTCAAATGGATACTATTCGCATAGTTGTGTGTTCTTGTGCCTCTCCCCTCACTTCACATCAGCTGGATGCTTCACTCTTAGCTCTCGCCCTCTGTGTCTATGTCCTTGTCCATGGGCACAGGTGTCCCCAGGTCTCACCACACATTGGACCAGCAGCCCTTCCTCTTCTCTCTCTCATCTCCAGGTCAATGGGAATCAATGTGCTGTGGTTGAACTCAGTCCATTTCTTCATTGTTGCCTTTCCCCCTCTTCTACTCACCAGTAGCCCAATGTGCTCATCAGCAAGCTTACATGCCTGCTCATGTGTTCCCTTTGAGTTTCAGTCTCATAGGGGGGTTTGTTCTGAAGGAACTTGATTGTTTGTCTTGATGGCTTCCCAGTGAACAACTTGCTTATTCTTTCAGTAGCCTGTCATACTGCCATTTTTGTTTTGGGTTTTTCCTGATGATCCTTCTTTGAAGATGTATCTTCTGTCACTCTAGCTGTTCCAGGCTGGTCTGCTTGTCCTTTCTAGTGGGAATGTCCCACCTCAGAAGGTTCTGGATGGAGCTCAGGATTCCACCTAATGTCCTATATTCTGCAAAGGCTCCACAAGAGGCCTGTTTCACTGGGCAAGTTCTAGAACCCCTTTTAGATATTCCAATCAGTTAAAGGCTGAAAACAGGTTTACAAGTTTTCTGTGATCATGTTTCTGGACATTCCTTTCTCTCTCATACAAGTGTCTTTTTTACAATATTAATAAGACAGTCACGCATCTTAGTATTATTTCCCCCCTTCAAACTATGCCTAGATCTCTGTATCACAGAGCCCTGTTATTCCAAGGTTGAGTATGCATCAATATTTACCTCTGCCCCACTTAGCCCATGCAAACCTGTCTCAGTGTTCTCCTATCTACCTTGTTCTTCCACCTCCTCACCCTTCTTGTACCACCCTCCCCAAACCCAAACTATGATGTGTTTGCCTTGACCCCGTGCTCTACCTCCCCCAAAATCCACCTCCCCCGAAATCCCCCACCCCAACGTTGTGGTTACCTTATATTCCTTTAACTTTTCCCTCCATTTAAGACAGTCTATTTTATCCTGTAATTTACCTGACCTTCCCACCACCGAGATATCTGTTCCTCTGTGTTTACCTTCTTTCACATTGTAATTGTTTTGATTATAGACTGACCTCCCAGATCCTCTGGATTTGTTCTTATAATTTTATTCTGTTCTCGACTCTTCCATTTGTTGATAGACTTTCAGGTGATGCTGCCATGTACACCGATCTCTGGTTGTTGTCTTTTCTTGTTGGTTCTCTGTCCACAGAACCCCCTTTAGGATGTTTTTCATTGCAGGGATGACTTTGGCAAAAT
>NW_006408543.1:21388997-21389576 GCF_000296735.1 Chrysochloris asiatica | reverse complement strand
CTTCTCCGTTGATGGTCCCAGAGACTTCCGCTCCCAGCCTGTAGAATTAATCACTCCCTTCCTTGTTCCAAAATGTCTACCTTTGCATTTCCAACCCTCATAATCCATCCTGATAAGCATTATTCGCTACAGTATCACAAGTTACTCATCTGTATTTCCTTTCTCTCAGCTCCACCCAGATTGATTGAATGGTACCCACTGGAGATTCTGCCCTCCTCCATGCTCCCTAGCACTAGGTTCCCTCTTAAAAGCTTGTAAGCCAGTCACTCCTTGCCTTTGTAGTCCCCCCCTCCCCATTTGAGTATCCAATTTCCAAGTTGTCCATCTCCTTCCACTCTGTGTGTGGAGGGGGTGGGACTGATTCTTGCTGCAGGGATTTGTTCCTTCTCCTGAGTTGCTGCTCCATAGGTATAGGTCAAGTTCATCTGATTGTATCAGCTCACTCTTCCCCCCCGCCCCCCCTTCTTTCTTCTCCTGGTTGAGCTCCAATCATCCAGTCATCCGGTCCAGGTCATGTGTGTATCATCTGCAAGTGTGGGCGCTCCTGTGCACATGCCCTCTCTTCCCGTCAGCCGGTAG
>NW_006408543.1:21378791-21379975 GCF_000296735.1 Chrysochloris asiatica | reverse complement strand
AAGTGAGAGGAGTCACACAAGAACATCGGAAGTTGCAGATAGTATACGCTTGACCTAGCCTCGATGGCTTAATAATCAGAACTTGACTAGAGTAAGATAAAAAAAAAAGAAAAAAATAAATTTTTCATAAAGGAAACAAGAGTAAATTGTGACAATTTGATGAACCTGACCTATACTCATGGAGGTTGTTATTGTTAAGTACCATGGAGTTGGTTCTAACTCATAGTACAGAATTTCCGAGGCTGTAAATCTTTATGGGAGCAGAAAGCCTCATCTTTCTCCAGCGGAATGGCTGGTAGTTTCGAACTGCCGACCTTGAGGTTAGCAGCCCGATTCATAACCATTATGCTACTCATGGAGGTAGAAACTCTAAACACCAACAGAGAGGGTAGAAAGGGATGGACAACTCAGACATTGGCTACCTAAAATAAGGGGGTGATAAAGGTACAAAATGACTGGTTTACAACATTTCAATGGGGAGGTTAGTCTAAGAGTGTGTGGGGGAAGAGTTTCCACTTAATAGTTTTCATCTTGTCTATGGGGATAAGATTCTTATGATTCAAAAGTGAGTAACTGTTATGATGACTAATTGTGACTGTCACAATTTTAAAGTTAGAAGTAACAAAAATGGGGGAGTGGTTAATCTTACAGTCCAGAAACAGAGGACCCTAGGACCATTAAGGGAGAAGAGCACAAGCGGAATGCAAGAACTTAACCAGAAAAAAAGCAACACCAGAGATGGAGGCAGAGATGGGAACATGGAGAGAGAGAGCAGCTGAGGACTCTAGATTCATGGGAAGAGAGGGACTAAGAGATGGCGGTCAGGAGGCAGACTTGCAGAATGTGCCCTTTGGTGCTATAAATTATTTTATATGCCTGAGTGTTTTAAAAAAAAAAGCTAAAGTGAATAGAAAGAAATACTGTTAACTAATGGTACACGGAAGGGATTATATCATTGTAATGAAACAAGATATATGATTTGTTGAATGTAAAACTGATGATCTGCCCTGTAAACTTTCACTTCATCCACAATAAAAACCTTAAAAAAAAAAAAGAAAAAAAGATGAAGTTAGAACCAATGTTGGTATTAGGCGTTGTCGAATCGATTCTGACTCATAGTGATCCTATGCACAACATAACAAAACACTGCCTAATTCTACGGTTTCATTTGCTGCTGCCTCATG
>NW_006408543.1:21366875-21378691 GCF_000296735.1 Chrysochloris asiatica | reverse complement strand
CCAGCATTTATTGTCTTCTCCATTTTTCATCTTTGCTGTTATTGTTGGTGTGAGATGATAGCTCCCCATTGCCTTCTTGCCTGCATGGTTTCTGTTGAGAAATCTGAGCTTAGTCTGATTTGCTTGCTTTTGTATGTTACACTTCTCTTTCTCCTAGCTGCCTTCAGGATTCTGTCCTTATCTTTGATTTTGGAGAGCTTATATGTCTTGATGTTTTTCTTTTAGGGTCTATCCTTCCTGGGGTTTGCTGAGCTTTTTGGATGTTTATCTTTTTCTTTTTAGGATGTTAGGGAAATTTTCTTCCAGAAGTTCTTCAACTATCTCTTCTGTGGACTTGTGTGATTCTTCCTGTTCTGGAATGCCGATAATTCCTAAGTTATTCCTCTTCATGTTGTGCAACATGAATCTTAGACCTTCTTTAGATATTTTTTATGCCTTTTTCAGCTTGTTATTCTATCTTATTGGTATTGAGAGATTTATCTCCCAGTTCACTAGTTCTGGCTTCCATCTCTTCAATTCTACTCCTTTGCCCTTTCAGTATATTGTCCATTTCTTATATTCTATTATTAATTGTCTGGATCTCTTTCTGTAGGTTTTGAATTGTTTCCAATGCTGTATCTATCTTATTTGATTGTTCTGTAGCACTTTCCTTACTTCTTCCTATTTTTCTCAAAGTGTTTTGAAACATTTTATATTCATTTTTCTGAATTCCTTCTCAGGCATTTCCAAAGCCTGCACTCCTTCCAGTATGGAGTATAGGTTTACCTCCAGCTTATTTGTCTTTGTCACTTTATCTAGTTTCTAGACATGTGCTGATGTGATCATCTGTTTCTGGTTTTTTTTTTTTTTGCATATTCACTGGTTAGCTGTGGCCTTAAAACTTAGATGGGTGTGTGTTTTGGTATTTTTTATGTTTTCTGATTGCCTCCAGGTAGATGTGATCAGGAGATGGGCTTCCCTTTACATTTTTCTTCCTGAAAAATTTCAAGATGCCACTGTTGGTCATTATGATGTAACTCATGATTTAATTTTCAGCCCGTTTCCTTTTTAGTCTGCCTGTCCTACTCCACAACCCCCATTCAGGCCTTTTCCTTAGTGATAAACAGTTCAGCACCAGCTGTGGCTGTTTTGTGCTTCCGTTTGTTTTTAAGTGTAAACTGCCCCTTTAAATTTTGAGGAGATCTTTGCGCATGTGTAACAGAACCCTCCGGGGATGGGGTTGGGGTGTTCACGCTCTCAGGAACCCCCTCTAGTCACCAGAATGGAGATGCACAGACAGCAAGAGGCCATTAAACAGATGTGAAAAAAATAATGTCCACACCTTTATCTCCCTGCTTCTGTCAGGAGTCCGTGGCTACTCTGATCCTTCCTGGGTATGGTCTCGCTCGAGATAGCTGCTCAGGGAGCAGCTGAGAGCCTTGGATTACAAAGCACTGGGTTTCTTGCTTCTGCTACAAATTTCACTGGCTATAAGCCTTCCAACTTTCTAAATATTTCTTTCTAAGTGGTTCAGAGTTCTGGGACCATCCCCTGAGCCTGCTTGGTCTGATATTCTGTGTTGTTGCTGACAGAGCTGCTCACTCTGCACTTTCACCCTATCTGCCATCTTGTTTGTTTTCTCCATCGTTTGATTTCTTGACTGCTGCTTCCATGGGTGTTGATAGTTGATCCAAGAAGAATGAAGTCCTTGACAACTTCAATCTTTTCTCCATTGTTAAGAATGTTGTTTATTGGTTCAGTGGTGAGGATTTTTGTTTTCTTTACATTGAGATGTAACCCATACTGAAGGCTGTGGTCTTTCATCTTCATCCGTAAATATTATAAGTCCTCTTCACTTTCAGCAAGCAAGGTTGTATTATCTGCGTATCACAGGTTGTCAATGAGTCTTCCTCCAATCCCGATACCACGTTTTTCTTCTTATAACCCAGCTTCTTGGATTATTTGCTCAGCATACAGGTTGAATAAGTATGGTGAAAGAATACAACCCTGTCACACACCATTCTTTATTTGAAACCATTCAGTGCTCCCATGTTCTGTTTGAACAACTGCCTCTTGGTCCATGTACAGAGTCCTTATGAGCACAATTAAGTGTTCCAGAATACTCATACTTTGCAATGTTGTCCATAGCTTAGGTATCATCAAATACTAATATCAATCCACAAACATGATTTTAACTGAGTATGTATTCATTGCTTAGAAAGTATTTAAAGAATTCTCTTAGTCTTCTTTTGATGCTTGCCTTTAACATATATTGCATTCTAGAATATTCATTTTAAATGGAAAGTTAGGTAGAAGTTCCTCAATGGGACAGTTAAAATGGATTTTGGAAATATGAACCTTTTTTTTTTTTTAAAACAAAATCTGAAAAAAAATTTTGCTTGAAATACAGTTTGAGTACAGAAAATATATTTAACACTAGTTTCTATAGAAATGGAGATCTCACTTCTTATTTTAAGAAGTGTATACAGCAGCTTGACATTACTTGTAATGCAAACAGTTGTAATCAAATGACTTTATCAAGGAATCTGCTGTTTTGCCTTGTGATTTTAGGTTGAATTCAGTCTTGAACAACAGTGAATTATGAACTTCATTTGCTCTAATAGACTTAACCATCAGCTTGTCTATGAGCTTATATTAGAAATAGAAGCAAAATGTCTTGACTTTCCTCCCACACAACAGTTTGATGGCTTAGCTGTAGTCTGGATCAAGACTGAAAATTTTCATAATAAGAATTACCCTCAACCACAGTTACATGAAATGGTTTTGGAAAATAGACTTAATAATGTTTCTTACTGATTTCAAGTTCAATTCCACCTCCTACCATTTATATGATATTTAAATAAGAGCTGTTGCAATGATCAAATGTGTTAATACATGTAAAACGTCTTTGTAATAATGCCGGGCACACTGAAAAAATAAAAACTTATTAGATTAAAGCAAACAAATAAGCTAAAGCAGCGCTGACTACTACTATTATTATCATTACTGCAGATTGGCCACACTATCAGAACATCATAATGATGCCGTTTTCACTTAAAAAGCCACAGAATAGGTTCAAGCATCTTATTACTCTATAAAATTTTTGGATACCATGTCTACACAACATGATTAAAACAGAAAATGTTTAATTTTCTTTACCTGACATGTCTGCTGAGTCACCTAAAGTGGAAGTAAAAAAAAAAAAAAAAATCCATAAATATCATAAATGCCAAAATAAACCTCAGTAATTGTAAAAGAATTTAGAAAAAACATTATATATAAAATTTGTTTTATTACATTAAATTTTGCAAATGGCTTGCTTGTGAAGCCACATAAATGGCACACTGATTTCAACAGTACATATATATTAACATTCTGTGGATGAAACCTTTCAATCTTTGGATCAAAACTTAATTTTTTTGCCTTTCATAAGTTACATGAAATTAAAAAAACAATGTTACTATGCTTTGAATTGGTATGAAGTTCATTTTGGGTTAGGAAGTATACTTCTAAAGGGTCCAAGGGACCCACACACACCTCTACTTGCAGGGAAGACACCAACCCAAACTTCCTGAGAGAAATGAGGGCACAAGGTACTCTATGACTCAAGAAAGAAAAGTTCTTAATTCACCCTATATATTATAATCCTTTCCTTAATCATTTTTATTTTTACTAAACTTTTCTGCATGCATAAAAGACTATCAAAAAAGGACCCCTGAAAGCCTCTGCTTATTACATTTGTAGTGGAAATATCTACTAACCAGAATCTTTGAAGCAAAATTCTTTAGCAAGAAAGAAAGGGGTAAAAAAGTCTAGGAATCCTTTCAAGATAAATGATTGCTTTCTGATTTGTAGAGCCTTATTGTTGTTGTTAAGTGACGCAGGGAAAAAAATAGAGTACTTGAGTGGACCACACAGGAAATATGTTCTTATTTCTGAACATGCTCTGATAAAGCCAAATGGTGAGAGGACTTGAAACTGTGCCCCATGAAGAGTGGTTCAAAGACTGGGGATTGAGTTGGGTAAAATTAGGCTTTACCCTGAATATCCGAAGGGCCTAGAACAAGGGAATAAATGAAAGCTGAAACATCAGAGGTATAGATGTTCTAAAGTAACCCCCAAACCTAAAACTATTAAATTTTCTATCCTATTATATTTACAAATACACCTCTATAATGACCTGGAAGGCTTGGTTCAAATGAGAACTTCTTGGAGTTCAGGATAGCATGAGGCACTCTTGGCCTGTCCCCTTCTCTTTCTATCCCCAGTGTTATGCATACCACGAGGGGGCAGGGAAGCTCATACGTGGTTACCCACACCTAAATTTCATCCACCCCTGCCCCAGTGAATAGCTGCTCTTTGGCCACCCTTCAAGACTGCACACATTGGCAGTGCAGTCTGTATTTGGGAGGATGGATTCAGAAGGGGGCTTGGGCCAGCCCAGAAGTAAGTTCATGATCATTTGGTAGAGAATTCTGGGGTTTCGCATTCCAGAGCTTAGTCTAAAAGGCAGTGAGCTCAGGACGTAGGCTCCCCATGAGGAGCAAGTACACTGCTCTCACGTTCTCTTGGCTCCACCGAGTTTAGTTGGAGGATGTCCACATGACTTTCTGAAGTATGGTGCTCGGAGCAGATGCCCCTCTTGTCTGGGTCTAAGAACAGTACTAGTTAAGATACAGGGAGAATATAATAGTTGTCTCCAAATACTAGAAGACAATGCCATGGGAATAAACGATTAGCTATTCTAGGTGCCTCAAGAGGGAGGGCCATTGTGTAGCAATCAGAGTTAGGTTTGTGTTCTAGAAGCAACAGCAGCAGCATGTTAAAGGAGAGGTTAGACTACTGCATTAAGCAGCAAGTGGCAGTGGAATTCAAACATATTTAAGAGGAGCTTTATCAGAGATATAATAGACGAGATTTAAGTATATAATAATAGGATAAAATTAAATATTTGTCCCTTGGTTCCAAGATTATAATTAAGAAAAATTTTAGTGTAACTGGCTAAAATGAAACATTTCAATTCATCTATATGATTCATAACAAAAAGACTTATTAAACAGCTTGGAAACAAAGTAACTCTTTAGGTTCAGAAGAGGAAAAGTTTCTTCTCACATTGTGCCCTCCCCTGAGTTTACATTACATTTAATTTAGTCATTACTAAGGAATTTTTGTTATCTATTTTGTGGAAGGGTACAAGGCTATGTGTGATCTAAAATCTACCTCTGTATTATGTATTCCCCAGACAATGACTTGGAGGGAGAGAGGAGGATGGTTAACCTCTCCCTGTTCCTATACCATTGTCTTTCAGAATAAAGAGAACCCAGTGAGTAAAAGAGACAGCTTTCCTGAAAGATTAAATTGTGATAATGCCATTTCTTAAGGAAAAGAGAAAATACAGTATTCATATATGAAAGAAATTTGCTAAATAGAGAAACAGAATAAAGGAAAAAAAATCAAAGTTGGGAAATGAAAGAAACATTTGTTGCAGTTAGATGCTGAGTCAATTCCAACTCACAACCCTGTGTACAACAGAATGAAACATTGGCCAGCGCACCATCCTCACAATCCTTGCTATTGAGCAAGTCATTGCAGAAATTATGTCAATTTATCTCCATGAGAGGCTTTTTCTTTTTTGCGGACTCTATTTTGTTGTTGGTGGTTGGTGCCAAGTTGCTTCTCAATCATAGCGAGCGACCTTATGCACAACAGAACAAAACACTGCCTGGTCTACGCCATCCTGACATACTTTACCTTTATACTTTACAAGCATAATATCCTTTTTCATGGACACGTCCCTCCTGATAAGATGTTCAAAGTATGTGAGACAAAGTCTTATCACCCACACTTTTAAGACGTACTCTAGCTATACTTCTTCCAATACAGACTGGTTTGTTCTTCTGGCAGTCTATGGTATATTCAATATTCTTGCCGACACCGTAATTCAAAGACATCAATTCTTCTTTGGCCTTCCTTATTCAATGTCCACATGTATATGAGACGATTGAAAATGCCTTGGGTTAGGTGCAACTTAGTCCTCAAGGTGACATCTTTGCTTTTAAACACTTTAAAGAAGACTTTTATAGCAGATTTGCCCAATGTGATACAACTTCTGATTTCTTAACTGCTGTTTTCAGTGGATGTTATTTGTAAATACAAGAAAGATAAAATCTTTAGCAATTTCAATCTTTCCCCCATTTATTACAGTGCTGCTTAGTAATTCAGATGAAGATTTTTGTTTTCTTTATGTTGAGGTGTAATCCACACTGAAGGCTGTAGTCTTTAATCTTCATCAGTTAGTGCTTCAACTCTTCTTTGCTTTCAACAAGGAAGGCTGTATTACCTATGTATATATTAGGTACTGTTGAGACATATCTGACCCATAGAGGCCGTATGTGTAACAGAATGAAACACTGCCTGGGGCTGCTTGATCCTCAAATTGCTGCTATGCTTGAGCCCATTGCTGCTGCCACTGTGCCAATCCATCTCACTGGGGTCTCCCTCTTTTTCCCTGACCCTCCACTTTACCAAGCATGATGTTCTTTTCCAGGGATTGGTTCCTTCTGATAATATGTCTGAAGTATCAGAGATGAAGTCTAGTCATATAGGCTTCTGAGGAGCATTCTGGTTTTACTTCTTCCAACACAGATTTGTGTGTTCTTCTGGTAGTCCATGATACCTTTAAAATTCTTCTCCAACACCATAACTAGAATGCATCAATTCTTCTACAGTCTTCCTTTTAATAACTTCACTTTCACAAACCTGTGAGGTTATTAAAAATACCACACCTTGGGTCAGGCAGACTTTGGTCTGACATCTTTGTGCAGGAGATTTGCCAAATGCAATATGCCATGTGATTTCTTGACTGCTGCTTCCATTAAGTGTTGATGGTTGATCCAAGAAGAATGAAGCCCTTGACAACTTCAATCTTTTTCCATTTATCATGATGTTATCTATTGGTCCAGTGGTGAGGATTCTTGTTTTCTTTACACTGAGGTGCAATCTATACTGAAGGCTGTGCTCTTTGATCTTCATCAGTAAGATTTTAAGTGTTCTTTGCTTTCAGCAAGCAAGGGTGCATTATCTGTATATTGTAGGTTGTTAATGAGTCTTTCTCCAATCCTGATGCCACATTCTTCTTCATATAATCCAGCTTCTCGGATTATCTGTTCAGCATACATACTGAATAGGTATGATGAAAAAATACAACCCTGGCACACACATTCCCTGATTTTAAACCATTCAGTGTTCCCTTATCTGTTTGAATGATTCCTCTCAATCTATGTACAGCTCTCTCATGAACACAATTAAGTGTTCTGGAATACACATTCTCCACAATGCTGTTAATAGCTTGCCATGATCCACACAGTAGAAAGCCTCTGCATAGTCAATAAAGCAGAGGTAGACACCTTTCTGGTATTCATTCTCTGCTTTCAGTCAAGATCCAGCTGACATCAGCAATGATATCCCTCATTCCACGTCCAAGTCTGAATCTGGTTTGAACATCTAGTAGTTTCCTGTCAATGTACTATTGCATATAGCTGGCTGTTAATGAGTATTCCTCCAATCCTGATATCACATTCTTCTTCATACTATTCCAGCTTCTCAGCTTATTTGCTCAGCATACAGACTATGTATAGTGAAAGGATACAACCCTGATGCACACCTTTCCTAACTTTAAAACAGGCAGTATATTTCTTTGTTCTGTTATAAAGACTGCCTCTTGGTCTAGGTACGGTTTCCACAGGAGCACAGTTAAGAATTCTGGAATTCCCATTCTTTGCAATGTTATCCACAATGTGTTATTATCCACACAGTTAAATGTCTTTTGTAGTCAATAAAATACAGATAAACATTTTTTGGGCATTCTCTTCTTTCAGCCTAGATCCATCTGACATCAACAATGATGTTCCTTGCTCCATGTCTTCTGAATCCAGCTTGAATTTCTGGCAGGGCTCAGTTAATGTACTGTTACAACTATTTCTTCTTTTTTTTTTTTTTAAATCATTTTCAGCAAAATTATGCTTTCTAGTGATAGTAATGATACTGTTTGATACTTTCTGCATTCTGTTGGATATTTCTTTGGAATGGGCACAAATATAGATCTTTTCCACTTGGTTGAATAGATAGCTGTGTTTGAAATTTCTAAGCATAGAAAAGTGAGTGCTCCCGGCATTGCTTTAGTTTGCTGAAGCACATTATTTGGCATTCCATCAATTCTCGGAGGTGTGTTTTTCTCCAATGCCTCAGTGCAGGATGCACTTCCTCTTTCAGTACCACTGATTCTTGATCATACGCTACCTTCTGAAATGTTTCAAAGTTAACTGATGCTTTTTGGTGCAGTGACTTTGTGTATTCCTTTCATCTTTCCTTGATACTTCCTTTGTCTTTCAATATTTTGCCCACAGAATCCTTCAATATTATAACTCAAGGCTTCAGTTTGTTCCTCAGTTTTTCACCTTGAGAAATGTCGAATGTGCTCTTCCCCTTTGGTTTTCTGCCTCCATGTTTTTGCATGTCTAATTTTAATACTTTGCCTTCTGGAGCCACCCTTTCAAATCTGTTTAGTTCTTTTACTTCCTCCTGTCCTCCATTCACTTTAGCTACTCTGTGTTCAAAAGCAAGTTTCAGAGTCTCTTCTGATACCCATTTTGGTCATTTCTTTCTTTCCTGTCTTTTTAATGGCCATTGCTTTCTTCATGGATTGATGTCCTTGATATCATCTCACATCTTCTCTGGTTTTTGACCATCAGTGGTCAATGTGTTATGCCTATTCTTGAGAAGATCTCTAAATTCAGGTGGAACATACTCAAGATCATACTTTTGTTCATGTGGACTTTGAAATTTTTTCTTCATCTTCAGCTTGAACTTACAGATGAGGAATTGATAGTCTGTCCCACAGCCAGCCCCTGGTCTTATTCTAAAGGATAATACTCAGTTTCTCCATTGTCTTTTTCCCACTTTGGATTCCTGTGTGTTCTATTTAGGAGACAATTAAATTATTGAAAAAAGTCTATTTGCAATGAGCAAGCTGTGGGTTTTGCAATATTCTATCATATCATCGACAGCATTATTTCTATTACCATGTCTGTATTTTCCAGCTATCTTTATTGTTAAGAAGAATCATATCTTCTAGAATTCTATTCATAGAAAGTAAATGCAAGGGTTTTGTCTTTTTGTAAGCTGCTTGTATCCACAGCATGAAAACAATGCTTCACAAATGGTAAGTGCTCAGTAAGTTTGTTAAATGAGTGAATTCACTCAGCAAACTGTAACTGAGCAATAACTATGTACACCAAAAGGCACTGAGCTGGGTGCTTTGGAGATCAAAATGATAACATGGTTTCTTTTCAATTAAGATTTGAGCCTCACTCCTCATGTAGAATGAAAATAAAACTCAAAATCCTTACCACACCTTTCTGCCAGAGCAGCCATTGAAGAAAAGCAGCCATGGCTGTGAGCTACCCTATGGATGTTGGCCTCAACAAGGGCCACAAAGTAACCAAGAACATGAGCAAGCCGAGGCACAGAAGCCGCCGTGGGCGCCTCACCAAGCACACTGAGTTCATGTGGGACATGATCCGGGAGGTGTGTGGCTTTGCGCCTTATGAGCACCCACCTGTGGAGCTGCTCCAGGTCTCTAAGGACAAGTGGGTGCTCAAGTTCATGAAGAAAAAGGTGGGGACACACATCCGCGCCAAGAGGAAGCGAGAAGAGCTCAGCAATGTCCTGGCCGCCACAAGGAAAGCGGTTGCCAAGAAGGACTGAGCAGGTCCCTGTCTACTGTGCCCCCCCTCCCCAATAAAAACCTTTACACACACACACACACACACACACACATCCTTACCACAAAAGGAGTTGCTGCTGTGTGCCAATAAGTAGATTCTGACTCCTAATGACTTGATACGACACAGTACAACTGCCCCCTAGGGTTTCCGAGGTTGTAATGTTTATGGTCACTACTTTCAGTTTGTTGTACTGTGTGGCCTGCATGTTGCTGTGATACTGGAAGTTACATCATTCATGGTGGACAGATTTCAGCTGAGCATCCAGACAAAGACAGATGAGGAAGAAGGAGAAGTGAACTATTTCTGAATGTTTAGACACTGAAAACCTTATGATTATCAATACTGTCAGATTTAGTGCCAGAAAACAAACACCTGAGGTTGGAAGACATTCAAAATGCAAGTAGGGAAAAGCTGCCTTCTCAGAGTAGAGTTGACTATGATGACATGAATGGAGTAAAGCTTTTGGGACCTTCATTCACTGATGGGGCAAAACTCAAAATGTGGAGAAACAAGTGCAAACATCCATTAATAATCAGAACATAGTATGTGCTAAGAAAGTAGGAAGTTGTCAAAAATGAAAAGAAATGCATGAAGATCAATATCCTAAGTATTAGTGAACTGAAAAGGACGGGTACTGACCATTTTGAATTATACAATCATATAGTTTACTAGGCTGGGAACAACAAATTCAAGAGGAATGGTATTGTATTCATCATCAAAAAGAACATTTCAAAATCTATCTGGAATTATATCCATATGCCTACAAAGAAGACCAAGGAACTCTGGCAGCGTAGTGGTTACAAGTCGGGCTGCTAACCTCAAGGTCAGCAGTTAAAAAACTACTAGCTGTTCTGGGGGAGAAAGATGAGGATTTCTGCTCCCATAAAGATTTACAGCCTTGGAAACCCCGTGCAGGGTCACTAAGAGTCAGAACCGACTCCAAGGCACATAACCACCGCCACCACAAAGGAGACTAGTTAATACCACTATTATTCAAATTCATGCACCAACCACTAAAGAAAGTGATGATGAAATTAAAGAATTCTACCAACTTCTTCAGTCTTCAATTGATCAAATATGCAATGAAGATGCATTGATAATTAATTACTGGTGATTGAAAAGGGCAGGTTGGAAATAAAAGAGGAAGATCAGTCATTGGAAAATATGGCCTTGGTGACGGAAATGATTCTGAAGATCACATGACAGTTTTGCAAGAACAATGACTTATTCATAGCAAATACCTTTTTAAAAACAACATAAAAGGTGATTGTACACCTGGGCCACACCAGCTGGAACACACAGAAATGAAATTAACTACATCTGTGTGAGGAGATAGTGGAAAAGCTCTATATCATCAGTCAATAGAAGGCCACATGCAAACTCTGAAGCAGATCATCAATTGCTCATATGCAAGTTTAGGCTGAAGCTGAAGAAAAGCAACATAAGTAAGTTCATGAGAACCAAAATATGACCTTGAATGCATCCCACCTGAATTTAGAAACCACCTCAAGAACAGATTTGATACATTAGATACTCAAGACCGAAGACCAGAAGAGTTGTGGAATGACATCAAGAACATCATACAGGAAGAAAGCAAAAGGTCATTGAAAAGACAGGAAAGAAAGAAAGAAATAGATGTCAGAATAGACACTCAAGAATACTCTTGAGTATTGAGAAGCTGAAGCAAATGGAAGAAAGGTGGAAGTAAAAGTGCTGAACAGCACTGAGAGAGGTTTGTATGGGCTAAATGGGACACAGGTAAACAGTGATGCATGCTCAACCTTGGAACAACAGGGCTCTGTGATACAGGGATTGAGGCATAGTTCGAAGAGGGGAAATAATACTAAGATGCTTGACTATCTTATGTATATTGGTTTCCCTTGCCTACCATTGTTAAATGGAAACTTGAGTGGGACAGAAAGGAAAGTCAGGAAACATGATTACAGAAAGCTTGTAAGTCTGTCTTCAGCCTATAACTGACTGGAATACATAAAAGGGGTTCTAGAACTTGCCTAGTGAATTAGGCCTCCTGTGGAGCCTTTGCAGTGTATA
>NW_006408543.1:21334366-21365076 GCF_000296735.1 Chrysochloris asiatica | reverse complement strand
AACTAAAGAAAAAAATTCACTCCGTGGGTTATAACATTGAAGGATTCTACGGGCAAAATATTGAACAGCAGGGAGTTGTCAGAACCAGATTAAGAAGGGGACATGGAATGAGGGATGTTATTGCAGATGCCAGGTGGATCTTGGCCAAAAGCAAATAATACTAGAAAAATGTTTACTTGTGCTTTAATGACTATACAAAGGCTTTTGACTATGTGGACAATGACAAACTATGGACAACACTGCAAAAAATGGTCATTCCAGAACACTTAACTGTGGCTCATGAGGTGTCTGTACAAAGACCAAGAACAGACCAATGGGATACTGAATGACATAACATCAAGAAAGGTGTGTGCCAGGGTCGGAACCTTTCACCATATTTATTCACTCTATATGCTAAGCAAATAATCTGAAAGAATGGATAATATTAAGGATAATGAGGCATCAGGATTGGAGGATGATTAAGAACCTTGTAATATGCAGATGACACAATCTTGGGTGTAGGAAGTGAAAGAGGGCTTAAAATATTTACTGATGAAGATCAAAGCTTCTGTATGGTTTGTACTTCAATGTAAAGAAAACAAAGATCCTCACAACTGGACCAAGAATTAGAAATCATGATAAATGGAGAAAAGATTGAAGTTGTCAAAGACTTCATTTTGCTTGAATTCACAATCAACACTCACAGAGGCAGCAGTCAAGAAATCTAATGACATATTGCATTAGGTAAATCTGCTGCACAAGCCCTCTTTAAAGACTCAGAGCAAATCTATTCACAACAGAGCAAACCACTGCCTGATCCTGTGCAATCCTCATAATTGTCGTTAAGTTTGAATCTCATTGAGGTTCTTCCTCTTTTTCACTGACCCTCTACTTCACTAAGCATGATGCCCTTGTCCAGGGACTGGTCCCTCCTGATAACATGTCTAAATTACGTGAGATAAAGTACTGCCATCTTCTCTTCCAAGAAACATTCTGGCCATACTTCTTTCAAGATAGATTTGTTTATTCTTCTGACAGTCCACTGTACATTCAATATTGTTTCCCAAAACCATAACTCAAATGCATTGATTCTTCTCTGGTCTTCCTTAGTCATTGTTCAGCTTTCTGATGCATAAGAGGTGACTGAAAATACCACTGCTTGGGTTAGGTGCACGTTAGTCCTTAAATTGACAACTTTGCTTTTTAACACTCAACAGGGCTGTCAGACCTCTATATTTATATTATTTTGTGTATAATGGGTGAATTAATGGTCTATTTTCTTTTAAAAGTAGAAAACTTTCAAGAAAGTAAAAATACAAGGATTTCTGTGGTATAATTATAGAGCCAAGCAACCCAGAAAGCAGGTTTCTTTCTGATCAATTTAACTACTTTTGTGAAAAGTGAAGATGCTAAAATTTTCATTTTTTCATTCACAAAGAAAAAAAAAAAACACCTGGAAATCTACAGAGATACAACCAACTCAGTGATTTCTAATATTTCTACAAACAATACCAGAGTTCTGAATAGCTGGTTGCCTAAATCTATGATAAGCAGTATTTATTTGTTATTAACTGATGGTGAGTTGGTCCCAACTCATGGCAACCCCATGTGTTACAGAGTAATACTCTCCCATAGGGCTTCTTGGCTGTCATCTTTATGGATGCAGTTTGCTAGTCTTTTCTTTACTGGAGTCACTAGGCGGTTCTGAACTGCCAATCTTTGGTTAGCATCCTACTGCAAACAGCTTGACTCTAGACTCCAGCAGAGTGATCACCAACTCATTGATTATTAAATATGTCCTAAATAAACCTTTCACTATCTTGCTTGCAGAGTTATAGGCTAAGTTTTCTGCAGAGTTAAGAGAAGACAGCAAAACAGGTGTATTTCAGATAAATCAGAGAATCACATCAGTGTGCCAAAGGAAGTGGCAAGAAGGCCTTACTGACATGAAACAGGCTAGAGTTCCCTCTTCCAGCTTAAGCTCTATAGAAGCAGAAATTCGGCCTAGTTACTTCTTGTTTCCCCTTATTTATCACTGCCTTTTTTGATTATGTCCTTCTGTTTTATATGCTATGAAATTAAATCTTTTTGTTGACCAGAAGTTTCTGCTAATGGACTAAATCCAACTATGTCAAGTACTGCAAGACATTTCATTTTAAATGCTGAATCATGTGACCAATTCAGACAATCAACTTGAGAGAAAAGCATCTGGAAGCAAAAATATATCACTCTAATAAGCTTTCTGTACACAGATTTTAAGTAATCCACAAAGACATCAAATTTTAATTTCCACCTAAGAAATTTAGCTTATTTGAACAAGACAAATGTTTTTGAATGGTTTCTTCTCAAAATATAGAAACATACCTACTTGGCCAGTTGCCACAATGTTGATGAACTTGGGGTGCTGATTTACAGTGAGGCACAGAATATCATCATTATGTTCCTGATAAAAACTCTGAGATCCTATAAAAAAAAAGAATTTGAGAATGAAGTTTGAAAACATTAATGTATAATAGCCAAATGCCACTCATGTGGAGCAACAAATGACTGTTTAAAACTTACTGATGAACTCATTTTTGAGCACTTACTACATGCACATTACCAGGACAGAAAAAATAAATCAGACAAGTTTTGGAAGGGATAGAGCACTTAGAGGGATGCACTGGGCCAACAAGGCTGAATATATCAAGTGCCACAAGAGAACCGCATCACAATGCTGTGAGCCTTTGAAGCTGAAGAGATTATGTTCATCATGAGCGTCCAGCCCTCTGGACTGACATAGTTGGTAGCTGGTGGTGATTGTGTGTCATGGAGTCAGTTCTGACTTATAGTGACCCTGTACAGAGTTTCTGAGGCTGTATATCTTTATGGGAGCAGAAAGTCTCATCTTTCTCCTGTGGAGTGGCTGGTGGATTTGAACTGCTGACCTTGTAGTTAGCAGCCTGACTGGTAACTCATTATGCTACCAGGGCTCCATAGATTCTGTAAATGTGCAGGTAGGTGGGGAAAGGCACTTCAGATGAGTGAACAATTTCTGCCAAGGCACAGAGGCAGGAAAGTGCCTATAAAGGGCGGGCTCACTGTGACTGAAGTGTAAGATTCATGAAGAAGAAAACTGGGAACCATGGTGGGAAAGGCAAGCTGAAAACAGAATTATGGAGGCTCCTGAAAGCCAGTCTATCCCACTTACATTCCGTCTGTACTCCATGGGGAGGGACTGAATTAAGTGGCAGTGAGGAGACCTGAGCAGACAATGACTGTAGTACACGCAACAGGTACCAAAGGCAGGCTTAGGCAAGTTAATGGAAACATAGGAAATGAGGTCAGGACACTATACTGAGTCCAGATTACAAAGGACCATAGAGACCAAGCCCTCTAAAGCAGAACATTCAAGAACTACAGTAAGAAAACAAAGACAAAACTAGTGCCACTTTAAAACTTTTCAAAGTGAAATGTGTTTTGTACTTTCCAGGGCTTAAAATCCAGTTAAGAGCAAATAAGCAAATATATGCTGTTGGGTATGGTGGCAGAAGATCCACTCTTCAGAACTACTGTAGCTCTTCAGACCCTGAACATAGTGGTGGTACCCCCAGATTCCTGGGAGACCCAATAATCAGAAATTGGAAGTGCAGCAGGTGCCAGGTTTCCCCTCTGTCCTGGCCTCCTCTAAGAAAGATGGGCAGTTAGGAAGTTCATAATAAAGTTACAAGAATATGTCGTTGTTGTTGTTAAGCGCCATTGAGTCAGTTCCGACCCATAGTGACCCTGTATAGGGTTTCTGCCAACCTTGTGGTTCAGACTGACCTTGCTGTCCAGTGTATTAACCCACAGCACTGCATGAGGACTACAAGTATGTACTGAGAGTTGGCTTACACAGTCATCCCTTTCTTGTCTTTTTGTACTTTCTCTTTCCTTTAAAGGATACCTGAAGCCTCAAACACAGAGGATTTTCTCTCTAAGCAATACTTCTCAAATAGCCCAGATTTGAAATGGAAAAAATGCCACCAATTTCTGTGTGATCCTGGTGAATCATTTTCTTTAGGAAATTAAAACAAAAAGATCCTATTAAGGATTACTATTGACCAGGATGGGAGAGTGACTCACATAATCTCTTCTTTACCCATTTACAGTCAAGTTTTCAGAGGAAACATCAGGAAAGATGAACTCTATTTTTATGTTCAGTTTTAGATTTGATAAAGTTTACAATTATATGTGATAAAGCAGAATAAAAAATTAAGTACTTAATGTCACTAGTCAGATTACCACATTATGCTTAAACTGATGCTTGTTATTGTTGTTGTTAAGTGCCGTCGAGTTGGTTCTAACCCATAGCGACCATGTATAGGGTTTCTGAGGAGTGGCTGGTGAGTTTGACCCACTGACCTTACGGTTCAAACTGACCTTCCAGTCCAGCGCATTAACCCACAGTGCCACACCAGGACTCCACAACTGATGCTAAGAGACCTTTATTTGCTCTTCAACAATGCAATCAGTTACACCAGCATCAAGAAACAGTTTTTCACCCTCGTGAACAGCAGTGACCGATCAGCAGTTTTCTTAGCTTTTTTCCTTAGCTTTCCAAACCACAGGAAGAACAACAGTCCTGCCCCAACAATCACCGATTTGACAGGCGACTTTCAATCACTATCAGATTTGATTTTATGATGAAGTTATGGGGAAATGGATTAAGTTACAAATGGTTTCATCATACATGGTTTCAATATCCCTTTACTTCTTTTGGTAGTTAGCTATGAGCACACTGCCTTATGAAATCCCTTTCTATGTCATATTCTCTTAAGATTGTAAATTTGGTTACTTAAAATATAGAAAGTTCTGCACCATGAAATATAAATATTCTGGATGGTTTCTTCTTATACATTATAGTTATTATTAATAATTTAAACAATGGTTTCCAAAAAGAATTTTAAACTTCTACATAACTGTTTTTTAAGTGTTGGGGGGACGTGGGAAGTGGGGTAGAGAATTGGGTTTCCCTACCTGTAGCAACATTATGCAGAATTCCGACAGATGCCGTATGATAAACGATATCAGCACCATCATTTAAATAGTGAACATTGTTCCTGCAGTCTCGGCCTCGATAGCCAAACACAAGCTCCAGCACAAGGTCCTAAGACAACCATGACAATAGCATTACACAATGACACTCTTCATGTCTGAACTGTCATCAGCACTTTGTTTTCACACATAGTACTAGTGACTTTTTGTCTAATAGAAGAAGCATTTTCGTTTTACAAAATTGAAACCCAGAGATAAGCTATACATACTTCTGTAAGTAACCTTTTGGGGAGCAGCTGAAATACACATTCCATAGTTTTAAAGAAAACACCCCAAAGTGTGCTGATCATTGATTCTTTTAATCAATAGAAAGTTAGAGAAAGGAAAAAAGGAATCATAATACCATCTGATTCCATGAATTTGCCTTTTCAAGATTTCACATAAATACTGAGCTACTTCTTATGTCCCAAAGAAGGAAATTTCTATTTGCATTCATTGTTAAGAAAACACCTTATCTGCATACATAATTCAGGGTAAATCATGGCCAAGTGATAAGTGCTTAAAGATCCATACAGGGCACTTAGCACCAACGGACAAAAGCCAAGCACACCCTCTGACAACCAATTCGGGAGTTCTGACTGATACTTCTACTGCTGAAAGTGTCCATTTTCATAGACTTCCTGGGGTTGGCTGGGGCAAGGAGGTGTAACAATTACCCTGCACCACTTGTTTTCAACCGGAATCTGCACAGTTTACTTGTTTGCTGCTGATACCGGGATCAGGAAATGTTGGAGGGAGCTTTCCCTCTGCTTCAAATGTTTGTGTTAGGTGACTTTGGTTGGCAATAGAAAGAAAAGTAGAGTTCACTGAACTGGGCAGTAAGTATAACGCCGGGCATAAAAAGCCCTATATTGGTGCCAGTACTCAATCTCTAATTTATAAATTTAAGCCAAAGAGAATAAGACACAATCAAAATGGCTGTGTATCTATAAGCAACACATCAATTTTGTATATTTAGGTTCACAAGTTCTTTGCAGGTCAATTAGGGGAAAATAATCATGGGAAAATAAGACAAATATAAAATAAATGAAGGTAACGGAGAATAACAATCCAAGATGCAATGTTGGGGAAGAGTTAAATAATCAATCTTTACAGCCAACAAAACAGACTACTCAGCATGTCTCTTGTTTAACTAACGATGAAGCCTGTATGCTTTACAGACTGAAAGAAGTCCTGTATGTGCTTTAACGTTAACACTGGAGGAAAGTGGCTTTGCTCACCTCTATGGGCCTCTTTTTCTTGCCGACATTGTTTGTCTGGAGTTTCTCTGGCTGTGGGGGGGCCCTGCTCACAGGGGGCCTGAAACACAGAAGTGGGAATGACAATAGGCCCCCACCACCCTCTACCCTCCTGCCACCAGAGAGCTGTCTGCCACCCCTCACAAACTTGAAGCCATTCTGTGTCTTCACTAGACAGGGCCCTAGAACTTAGGTAGAAAACCCAAAACCAAACCCCAAACACATACACACATAGAGAATGTTCATTTTACTTTTAGCCATGTTTTATCATGGCAGTACCACCAGAGCAGGCTGTTTATAAACAAATATTCAGATGTTTGCTTTACACCCTCAAGAGTTTCCAGATGAGGTACATTATCCACAATGTCTAGATCACTGCTGAGGGTCTTCACTGTGACAAGTACTCAATGTGTTCTTGTTGAACTGAATGGGGACAGTATTTCCATGAACTTTCTACATGGAACAGCATGAATCACAACTGAATTCAAACTTACACTTACTACCTGCTCCCTCACGCTTCTTATCTTCTCTGTCGCTGGAAGTCCCTAGTGTTGGTTAATGACATCACCATCAGCAACTCAAGCAAGACATTTTGCAGTCACAAAGCATGTCAAACCAAACAACATGCTGTAAATGGTAATTACTACTACTACCTTCAGGTCCTTATTTTCCCTACTTACTAAACAGGTAGCAACTTTCCCTACACTGTTGTTGTTGTTAAGTGCTGTCAAGTCAGTTCTCTTAGTGACCCTGTTTCCAAGGAGCAGCTTCTGAGGAACAATTGATGGAACTGCATTTAGCAGTTCAGTGCTTATCCTACACCACCACACCAGTCTAGCCCTCTCTTCTTTTTCACTACTAATTCATAATCTCCGCCTCTCGTCTGTCAGTTTGTCAGACATACTGTGGTGGTTTGTGTGTTCATGTAATGCTGGAAGCTATGCCACTTTGATTTTAAATACCAGCAAGATCACCCATGGTGGACAAGTTCCAGACTAGGACTAGGAAGTAGGAAAGGCAGACCACTTCAGAAGGGTTAGCCACTGAAAACCTTATGAAGAGCAGCAGTACAGTGTCAGACAGAGTGCCAGAAGATGCCCCTCAGGTTAGAAGCATTCAAAATATGACTGGGGAAGAGCTCCTTCTCAAAGTAGAGTTGACCTTAATGACATAAATGGAGTTAAGCTTTTGGGACTTTCATTTGCTGATGTGGCACAGTTCAAAATGAGAAGAAACAGTTGTAGACATCCATTAATAACTGAAATGTGGGATGAAGAAAATGAAAACAGGTCCACAAAAGAGTAGATGTCAGAAGAGACTCTGAAACTTGCTCTTGAATTGTTGTTAGGTACCATCAAGTTGGTACCGACTCAGAGCAACCCTATGTACAACAGAACAAAACACTGCCCGAGACTGGGCCAACCTCACAATTGTTGTCACGCTTGAGCCCACTGATGCTGCCACTTGGCCAATCCATCTCGCTGGGGAACTTCCTCTTTTTCTCTGATCCTCCACCTTAACAAACACGATATCCTTCTCCAGCGACTGGTCCCTCCTGACAATATGTCTGAAGTATGAGAGACGAAGTTTGGCCATTCTGGCCTCCAAGGAGCACTCCAAAGAGCACACTTCTTCCAAAACAGATCTGTTGGTTCTTTTGGCAGCCCATGGCACTTTTCAATATTCTCCAACACCATAACTCAAATGCATCAATTCTTCTATGGTCTTCCTTATTCACTGTCCAGCTTTCACATGCATATGAGCTTATTGACAATACCATGACTTGGGTCAGGCGTACCTTAGTCCTCAAGCTCTTGAACTAGAGAAGCTAAAGTGATTGGAAGAAAAGAGGATGTAAAAGAGTTAAACAGAAAATTTCAAAGGGTAGCTGGAAAAGACACAGTCAAGTATTGTAACTTGAAATATGCAAAGACTTAGAATTAGAAAACCAAAAGAGAATACGCTCAGCATTTCTCAAGCTGAAAGAACTGAAGAAAAAAGCAAACCTCAAGTTGTAATATTGAAGGATTCTATGGGCAAAATATTGAATAACAATGAAAAACATCAAAAGAAGATGGAAGGAATACACAGAATTGGTTTATGTTCAGTCATTTCAAGAGGTATCATTTGATCCAGAGCCAATGGTACTGAAGGTAGATGTCCAACCAGCACTGAAGGAATTAGTGGGGGGAAAAAAGAATAAAAAAAAAAGCCTTTAGGAATTGAGAGAACACAAACTGAAATGTTTCAACAAACTGATATAACACACAGGGGTTCACTCATCTATGTCAAGAAATTTGGGTAACAGCTACCTGGCCCACCTAGTGGGAAAGATCCATATTTGTGTCTCTTCCAAAGAACAAAGAGAGATGAACCCATGGAATGTGCAAATCATCAAACAATATCATTAATATGACATGCAAGTAAAATTTTGCTGAAGATAATTTAAAAATGATTGCAGCAGTACATCAAAAGGGAACTGGCAGAAATTCAGACCAGATTCAGAAGACATGAGATAAGAAATATCATTGCTGATGTCAGATGGATCTTGGTTGAAAACAGAGAATATCAGAAAGATGTTTCCTTGTGCTTTATTGACTATGTAAAGGCATTTGATTTTGTGGACCATAACAAACTATGGGTAACATTACAAATAATGGGTAGGCAGAACATTTAATTGTGTTCATGAGAAACCTGTACACTGGCCAAGACACAGTCATTCAAACAGAACAAGGGGATACTAAATGGTTTAAATTCTGAAAAGTGTGGGTCAGGGTTGTATACTTTCACCAAACCTATTTAATCTGTGGTGGTGGTGGTATGCTGTGGAGTCAGTTCTGACTCTTAGCGACCTTGCATAGGATTTCCGAGGCTATAAATCTTTACGGGAGCAGAAAGCCTCATCTTTCTCCTGAGGAATGGCTGGTAGTTTTGAACGGCTGACCTTGAGATTAGCATCCTGACTCGTAACCACTACACTACCAGAGCTCCTTATTCAATCTGTATGTTGAGCAAATAATTTGAGTAGCTGGATTATATGAAGAACTTGGCATCAAGACTGGAGAAACTGTCATGAACAACCTGTGATATGCAGAAGACACAACTTTGCTTGCAGAAAGTGAAGAGTACTTGAAATACTGTACTCTTGTACAATCAAAGACTGCGGCCTTTAGTATGGATTGCACCTCAATGTAAACAAAATGAAAATTCTCATAACTGGACCAATAAACAACATCATGATCAATGGAGAAAAGATTTAAATTGTCAAAGACTTAAATTTGTTAGGATCTACAATCATTGCTCCTGGAAGCAGCAGTAAAGAAATTTAAATAATGTATTGTGTTTAGCAAATCTGCTGCAAAAGAACTCTTTTAAGAGTTATAGAACAAAGATGTCAGTTTGAGGACTAAGGTGCACCTGACCCAAGCCATGGTATTTTCAATAGCCTCATATGTATGTGAAAGCTGAACAATTTAAAAGGGAAGACCATAGAAGAAATCGATGTATTTGAATTATGGTTTTGAAAGAATAAACAAAGTGCCAAGGATTGCTAGAATAAACAAATTTGTATTAGAAGTACACCCAGAATGCTCCTTAGAAGCCAGGATGCAGAGACTTTTCTGACTTTGGAAATATTATCAGGAGGGACCAGTCACTGGATAAGGACATCACACTTGGAAAAGTGGAGGGTCAGTGAAAAAGAGGAAGACCTCCAACAAGGTGGACTGATACACTGGCAGCAACAGTGGGCTCAAACATAACAATCGTGTAGATGGCACAGAACTGGGCAGTGTTTCGATCTGTTGGGCACAGAGGCACTATGGGCTGGAACCAACTCAGCACTTAAGAATAACACCAACAACTCAGAATCTATTACAGTCTTCTATCAGGACTATTGGTGTTGTGTGCCACAGAGTCTGTCCTACCCCATAGTAACCCTATAGGAAAGGGTCCAACTGCCCCATAGGGTTTCCTAGGCTGCAATCTTCATGGGAGCAGATATTCAGGTCTTTTCTTCTGCAGAGAGTTCAGCTGATTTGAACCACTGACCTTTCAGTTAGCAGTAGAGCACTTTAATCATTGCTCCACCAGGGTGCCTTCATCACATTTAGAGTTCACAATTTGAACCATTTAAATATGGAGGGTCTTCCCTAACACGCTTTACTTTTAAAAGACTATTTCATTTATGATTTTCATTTCACTCATTATATTAATAACCTGAACAAGTACATCAATAACCTAAACATTAATTTACTCAAAATTAACCACCTCTCAAATTTTCCATTAATATTCATTTTGTAGCAACTAAATCAGGAAACAATAAAGAACTTTTCTGGGGAAAAATTTCCAACATTTATGAATAAGTCTTATGAAACAAAAGATACAAAAACACATATGTATTTTCAAAACTACTTTGTGCTATATATGTCTTTAAAGTAAATGAAGTGTTACATCTTGAACAATGCAATACGAGGGAGCTTCAAAAAGTTCATGGAAAAAATAGAATTAAAAGTTAATGGACATTTTCCATGAAGTTTCTGAAACTGCCTCTTAAAAATTACATTTTCCTGTGCAGTACAAAGCAGTGTGTAATAGGAAGTATGATTGATTGGTGGCATAAAAAATGAATGTCCTTATCAAGGAAACATAAATTTAAAAATTGCCATAGAAATTTTTCTTACAAATCTTATTCATATATGCTTTTGAATATCCCTAAGTAAAAAACACAACTGAATTGATGCTGTGTAACATTTAAAAATATTTCTTCTAGGACACACTCAAAGAATGATAGCAGACAGGGCTTTTCTTCTATGTCCATTTTGTTGGTCAACTTTATTCCATATTATACAGCTGGGCAGCTGTCATTGTAATCCAAACAAATGAACAGGCCATTTTTACGTATACAATCCTTTGCAACAGTTAAGACAAACTGACTTTTGTAAAGGCCATTTATATGTTACATCACTGTTTAAAATACAATTAGATAGTTTGTAAATTATGCAAGTTAAATGGATGAAGTTTTAGCAAGGCAGTTACTTTTATGGTGTAAACCCAATAATTAAAATGCTATTCAACTCAGTGATGTTAATTCGAAGAAGGGGAAAAAACATGAAACCTGTGAATACAGGTACAGAATACCAAGGAACACAGCTCATTAATGGTAAACATAAAAGATGGTAAAAAGACAAAATTATACCTTGTAAGCATAGCAAAGAGAATATTACCTGGAACCCCTTTTCAGCAGCAGGTAAAGAAGGGAAAAGATTACAATACAAATTTGAGTGAAAAACACTAGTAAAATCCTTCTTATAATAAAATATTTTCACAATTATCTGTAGTGCAGATAAATGATACTGCGTATATTCAAGGCATGCTTTTATTTTACTACTACATGTAAGTGAAGACTTAAGTTATTCCATTATGACAGGAAATTAGAAGAAAAAAAAATTAAATGTGAATTCCTCAATACGTTCTTTATTGTAAATGTTAAAGTTTGTCACTCTTATTTTCCTGCACTGCAATCTGAATTTCAAACCAACCAGTTAGGCTTATCCTTGTTCTTCCAACAGGTTGTATGTTGTTGTTGTTGTATGCCTGTGAGTCGTTTCCAACTCACAGCAACCCTGTATAGGGTTTCCCAGGCTGTAAATCTCTACAGGAACTTAGGCAAGCCTCATCTTTCTCCCTCAGAGCAGCTGGTGAATTCAAACAGTTGACCTTGGAGTTAGCAACCAGCATGTAACCCACTACCCTACCAGTACTCAAAAGACAGTATAATGTTTCAAACTTTAAAAGTTGATATCACTGGGGCTGCCAGGTAGGAAACTGTCTAAGTAGTTTAGGCTTTCCCTACTCTGACCAACAAGAGGCAGAGAAGGTGTTTTGAGGATCATGCTGGATTTCAGCTCTTGGGAGTCCCTTAAGCAACCTTTAAAAATTCCCCTAATGGCATGATGGCTGAAGAGAAGTCAGAAGGGATCACAGAAGTCTTCTCATGAATCCTCCCACTAAGTCCTGGCATTCCCTTTACACATCTAGAACAAAAGCTTATCCCAACACTGCACACTGTTGCTATTTGTGATAGGGAAGTTCTAATAAACACCAGCTGCCGTCAAGTCGTCTGAGTCGTGGTGACTCCACAAGAGTGAGAGGAGAACTGAGCTCCACAGGCTCATCGTGGGGAACGGCTGATTGTGGGGAACTAGAGCATCAGGCCTGTCTTCACAGGCGTCTGGGATGTCCAGTCTTTCAGTTCACAGCATGAGCGCATTTGTCCAGTGACTCCAACTGGCAGAATACTTTTATATGAGTCATGCACACGCACAGTGGCGACTGTGTCTCCACTTAGTTTTCTTGTTTGTAAACAACTAATTCCCAGCCCAACAAGTCTTGATATGAAGCAGCAGCTCCTCCACTGTGCTTCCATGTACACTGTCCATGCCCCCTTTAAATGCAGAGATCCATTCTGAATAAACTACTCTAGATATCAGGCTAATCTGGATCATTCAGTCAAAGTAGGGTGTGATTATGCGGGCTCTTTTAGCAGTTACATCATACTCTGGGGCCATGTTAAACTTTTTATCAATGAAAACCTCAAGATTTTCACATCAAAATGCAGAATGGATATTGGTGGTGGTGGTGGTTGTGTTAAGTGCCGGTGAGTGGGTTCCAATTCACAGTGATCCCGTATAGAGATTCCGAGGAGCAGCTGGGGGGTTTGAATTGCCGACCTTGTGGTTCACAGTCCAGTGCCGATCCTACAGCACCACATCAGAATAGATACTTTTCCTCTTAAATTTAATGTTGTTTCACTCTAATAGGTCCACATATATTGAGATGATTCTACTTTTCTGTAATCTACATGACAAACTTTTTCGAAATTTATATGCAAACGTGGCATGTATCTTTTCCATTTTTATCCAATCACTGACAAAAATGTTCCCAGTAGTACTCCATTAGCAACCTTACATCATATGGTCTTTAGGGCATCTATACATAATACCACCAGGCCAAAGAACCTCCTCACTCCATCTGGTATTAAAGGGCTGAGATTTTGTTGCTGTTGTTCAGTGTTATAAAGCTGGTTCTGACTCAAAGCAACCCTGTATAGGTTTTCCAAGGAGCGGCTGGTGAGTTTGAATCACCAATCTTGCGGTTCAGTGCTTTATCCACAGCACCACAATAAAGACAGTATAAACGGCTAAGAGAAAGAAGTATGTTAGCAGGTATTGAGAAAACCATTCAAGTGTCTCCTGTGCTGTCTGTAAGGCAGGGCTGCAGTTCTGGTGATGGTTATTTGATTGCAGACAGGCAGCCATATCACCTCAAAACTGTCCTGGTGGCTGGGCAATCTCTTCCAGTATATGCTATAGCCCAATGGTCCTAGAATGACCTAGAGTACAGGACTTTTGTGAAAAGGCATTTGTAAAGCCAATTTATCCTAATGAAGCCCCTCACAATAGCACCCATATACCATGTATCCAGAAATGCAGCTCTTGTAAACTTTGTCCTTTTTCATTGTCTAATTCTTTCGGGACAAATGTAGTTCAATGTTTTATATGAAGAAAGCATCAATACCTTAAAATAACATACACATCAAAACAGAACAAAGACGAAAATTTTGAATCAAATCTTTTCCTTAATAAAATCCTTACCTTACTACTCCCTGCCTTCAAAAGGAGCAAGGGGAGAAATGGAGAAAAGCATGAGAAAACTGATGATAAATACAAATGTAGTCATTTGTTCAATAGCATAAAAGTGACATGTCAACAAAACTTAAGGAAATACAAAATTACCTCAATTTTATTTAAATTCTTTTGTCTATTTTTCAAATTATACCTCTGGAGAAAAACTTGAGTGGCCACTGACTACTTTAAATACCTAATATTTGCTATAAAATATTATAGAAAAAAACTACAAAGTTATTAAGTTATTTAAGAAATGAAAAATGCCACAAAACTACCAACCGATTACAGTGAAGTTATCAATTGTCATCAGAAGCATTTTCCTTTTACATGGGTATGTTAAAATTTGATGAGAATATGCTTTAATTGCTCATAACATGTTTTGTTTCACCTTTGATGAAACCTTTGATATTATTTTAGAGTCTGAAAATAATTAACTTACACAGACCATATAATCTTCTCACAAACACATTCATTCAAACATGAGCTCCTTTGATTCTTTCATTTGTAAAAATTAAACATTCTAAATACTGAAAGGCTCCACTTCTTAATCTTGCATCTGACAGTGGAAGTGAAGCAGCGTTATTGAAGACTACTCTGGTAGTATGTACTTCACCATAGTCGGTTGGTACTTTTGCGGGATTTTTCGTTTCTTAAATGACTTAATAACTTTGTAGTTTTTTCTGTAATATTTCATAGCAAATATTATACATTTAAAGTAGTAAATGGCCACTCAAATTTTTCTCCAGAGGTATAATTTGAAAACTATACAAAATAATTTACGTAAAATTTAGGTATTTTTGTATTTCCTTAAATTTTGTTGACACACAAGGAGCTCTGGTAGTGTAATGGTTACAAATAGTGGCTGCGAACCACAAGGTCAGCAGTTCGAAACTACCAGCTGTTCTGCGGGAGAAAGATGAGGCTTTCTGCTCCCGTAAAGATTTACAGCCTCGGAAACCCTGTACAGGGTCACTATGAGTCGGAACCGACTCCACGGCACATAACCACCACCACCACTCTGGTAGCACAGTGGTTATGAAGTGGGCTGCTCATCTCATGGTCAGCAGTTCAAAACTACCAAGAGTTCTGTGGGAGAAAGATGAGGCTTTCTGCTCCCATAGAGATTTATAGCCCCAGAAATCTTATAACGTTAATTACTACTGCCTTCGCAAAAGTCTATTTGAAATAGAAAAATAAATGGAAATACAAAATAATCCCATTTTTGAAACACTTAATTCTGAAAATACAATGTAATAGCTGTTGCTGTTGTTGTTAAGAGTCGTCAAGTCACTTCTGACCCATAATAACCTTGTATAGGGTTTCTGAAGAGCAACTGGTAAACTTGAACTGCGGACCTTAAGGTTCAAACTTACTTTGCAGTACAGTGCATCAACTCATTATATTTGTAGCATTGTCAACATTCTTAGTGAATAGTCAAAGATTTCATTCTGTCAGAACCTGGGCCACTTTGGCAATGAAGGAAGCTATTTATGGGTTTTACCATGAATAATCGCCTAGAGATTAGAATTAGGTTATATCCCCATCTAGTAACATTCACATTTGCATATTCATATGTACTTCTTTCCTTAGTAACTGCATAGGTAATGCTCCTTACTCTGCAACAATTTCATTTCAGCCTGAGGTCACTCGTGCTTTATTCCATAGGAGAAGTAGCCTTGGTGAAGACCTAGATTCTTTACATACATTATGTCATCTAAGCCTTGAAATACTCCACAAATTAGAGATTATAATGCTTACTCACCACTGAGGAAAATGAAGGTTAGAAAGAATAAATTTTTTTTTCCAGGGTCACCTAACTTGTAATTAATATTTTAACCCATTTATCTGACTCCCTTTGCCTTGTAGGATATACCTTGTACCAAGTCTCTCCAACCTTGAATACTGGACAAGTATTTAGATCATATGTGGCACAGCCTACTTAAACCCTATCACTTCTTGAACAATTTGCCTCTTTACGTCTGAAGACAACATGGATGGTCACTTCCTTCCCCCCTTTGGTCTCAGGTACATATCAGCAAGGGGAACTCTAGAATTTCCTTGAGATCTTTAGGGCCGGTTAGTCCAACAGAATCTCTAGTTCTCCCATTCCCCAATAGCATCTTTGATTTCACCTCCTAACCTCATTCCTTTCACAGAAGGTGCACATGCTGTCCTGCTGTGATGTCTTTTTCTATGCAGCAGAGTTCCAACAGTCTTCAGCATTACTCTCACACTGTCCCTTCACCTTCAGTCTCCACAAATCCTGGTCAATTGTGAGTGAATTCCCTTTAATTTTTAACCTGCCCCTTAAAAACACTAACTTTTCATAATGAAGTTTTTCCCATCACAACCTTCTACAGAAGTTGTTGTTGTTAGGTACCATCAAGTCAGCTCCAATTCACAATGACCCTAGGTACAACAGAATGAAACACTGCCCAGTTCAGCGCCTTCCTCATAATTGTTAAGTTTGAGCCCACTGTTGCTGCTACTATGTTAGTCCATGTCCTTGGGGTCTTACTCTTTTTTTCATGTACCTTCCACTTCTTCAAGCATGATCTCATTCTCTAGGGACTCGTTCCTCCAGACAATGTGTCCGAAGTACAAGAGACAAAGGCTTGCCATACTTGTATCTAAGGATCATTCTGGCTGTACTTTTGCCAAAATAGATTTATTTGTTCTAGCAGTTCACTGCACAGTCAAAATTCTTTGCTAACACCCTAATTCTAATGCATCAAATCTGCAGTCTTCCTGATTCATTGCCAACTTTGCATGCAGATGAGGTGATTGAAAATACCATGGCTTGGTGTACCTTAGTCCTCGAACTCACATCTGTGCTCTTGAAAACTTTAAAGAGGTCTTTTGCAGCAGATTTGCCTAATGCAATACATCCTTTGATTTCTTGGCTGCTACTTCCATGAGTGTTGATTGTGGATCCAAGCAAAATGAAGTCTTTGACAGCTTCAATCTTTTCTGCATTAATCATGATGTTATTTATTGGTCCAGTGTTGAGGTCTTTTCCTTTTTTATTTTGAGGTGCAATCCATACTATAGGCTGTGGTCCTTAATCTTCATCAGTAAGTATGTTAAATTCTTTTTGCTTCTTGCAAGCAAAGCTGTGTCATCTGCATATAATCAGTTAATACATTTTCATCCAATCCTGATGCCACCTTCTTCTTCATATAATCCAGTTTCTCAGATTGTTTGTTCAGCATATAGATGGAATTAGTATGGTGAAAAGATAATTGTTGTTAAGTGTTCCTGAGTCAGTTCTTTACAGGGTTTCCAAGGGGCAGTTGGTGGATATGACCAACTGACCTTGCAGTTAGTAGTTCAGTGCTTATCCTACAGCACAACACCAGGCCTCCATACAGCCCTATAAAAGAGGTCACAGGTATTCCTAACTGTAACCCCTCTTTGTTCTCCATGACTGTTTCAGGATAATTTTGCCTTTTTCTTTCTTAAAACCCCTTGGCTTCAGAATTCTGTGCCATTCACTGACCATCTGCCTTTTCATTGTTTCCCATCTTTCCTAATGATTTAAAAGTGACTTCTCCTCATAAAACTGCTACACACTTATCCTTACTTTACCTTTATTTTTAACTGATTGATTCTAAATGAAGATCAATAATCCCCACTAGAGAGATATTATACTTCAAACTCTTCTTTGAAGAAAATTTGGGATAAAGATTAGTGGGTACAGTGGCCTTTCAAAAATGTAATCCTTCTTTTGCTCTCATGCTCCCTGAAAAGCACTTGGCATTAGACTCAATTTTTTATCATCACAGATATATTAAAAAGTAAGCAAATAAGTTTACTTTTATCATATAGATTACATTCACAGCATTCTTCCCTAGGCTATTTGAAAAGACTGTAGTATCACCAAAATGTACTTAGAGACAAGCCTGTCTTCAAGGTGGCACTGGGAACTATTTAAAGCAAAAGAGTATCACTCTTATTCAGTTTTTACAAGAAATCCATTTAATAAAACAATATTCAAGTTTTAATACCAATTATCTTTTTCTTCATCAAATATTAAACTTGATAGTTACCTCTCATCCACTGAGGGCTCTTTTTGTTGTAAATGAGGCTTGATGCCAAACATTGGGCGAATATTGGTTGATAAGGCTCTGATGGTGTAACTGGTTTCATTCTCCTTTGTAACATCACTGTCATAGCCTAGCATGAAAAGAGATACATTATTTCTCTAAGTGATACTTAAGGAAGATCAATTATGATCTTATAAACTGAAAACAAGGATGAGCAAGAATATAACAAATTAAATAAATTGTACTTCAGTCAAATTACAGAAAAATGCAGCCAATGAAAATGATGCAGAAGGACATTTAATGATTAATAATGGAGTCCCGGTGTGGTGTTGTAAGATGAGCACTATACTATGAACAACAAGGTCAGTGGTTCAAATTTAATAGCTGTTCCTCTGAAACTCTATATAGGCAAGTTATGAGTCAGAACTGATTCAAGGGCATTTAACAACAACAACAACACTACTGTTTTCAAAGCATTATTAAGTAATAATAACCCAAAACCTCATAGCCATCAAGTCAATTACAACACGTAGTGACTGTACAGGCTCTCTGAGGTTACTAATCTTTATGGGAACAGAAATCTCAGTCTTCTTCCACTGAACTGGGATCTGAATTGTAGACCGTCTGGTCAGCAGTCCAGTGCTTATCCTACAACACCACCATAGCAGATAAAAATGAATTCAAAATGATATATATTTAAAACAATGCTATGTAAATAAATGCACATACCCCTATGAATATTGCACAAAACATTAACATAGATTATCTTTGGTCAAAGGTACTGTGCTATACAAATGTATTTTCTATAATGAACTGACATTGATACATTTGAAAAAAAATCAAAATTCTATGAGGTTCATTATAAAATTTATTCTGACAATCATTATTTAAAATATCTACTACTTGTCTGTCAGTTTGTCATACTGTGGTGGCTTGTGTGCTATTGTTTAATCTGTGTGATGCTGGAAGCTATGCCACATGTTACTTTAAATACCAGGAGGGTCACATAGTGGACAGGTTTCACTGGAGCTTCCAGACTAAGAAACAATAGGAAGACGTAGAGGCAGATTACTTCTCAATATTTAGTCACTGAAGATCTTAGCAGTTGAACACGGTCATATATAGTACAAGAATAGAAAAACATTATGAATAGCAACAGAACATTATCAGATATAGCATTGGAAGATGAGATCCTCAGGTTGGAAGTCTCTCAGAATATGACTGAAGAAGAGCTGCCTCCTCAAAGTACAGTTGACCATGATGATGTGATTGGAGTATAGTTTTCGGGACCTTAATCGCTGATGGAGCACAATTCAAAATGTGGAGAAACAGCTGCAAACTCCATTAATAGTTAGAACATGTAATGTACAAAGTCTGAATTTATAAATCTGTAAGTTGTCAAAATTAAATGGAATAAATAAAGATAAAAATTCTAGCACTAGTGAGCTGAAATGGGCTGGTATTGGCCATTCTGAATATGACAATCATTTGGTTTGCTATGCCGGGAACAACAAATTGAAGAGGAATGGCGCTGCCTTCATAGTTCAAAAGAACATTTCAAGATCTTGAAGTACAATACTGTCTGTAATAAGATACTATCCATGCACCTACAAGGAAGACCAGTCAATACCACTATTATTCAAATTTATGCACCAACCACTGAAGTCAGTGATGATGAAACTGAAGAATTTTACCAACTTCTTCAGTCTGAAATTGATCAAACATAAAATCAAGATGCAGTGATATTCCTCGTGATTGGAATGTGAAGGCTGGAAAGAAAGCGGTAGGATCAGTGTTTGAAAATATGACCTTGGTGATAGAAATGATGCTGGAGATCACATGACAGAATTCTACAGGAACAGCAACTTTTTTATTGCAAACACCTTTTTTAAACAACATTAAAAAAGGTGACTATACACCTGGACCTAACTTGCTGGAATACACAGGAATCAAACGGACTATATGTGTGTTAAGAGAGGGTAAAAAAATTCAATATCATCAGCCAAAATAAGGCCTGGGACAGAGTGCGAACAGATCATTAATTGTTAAAATGTAAACTCAGGCTGAAGCTGAAGAAAATTAAAACAAGTTCATGAGAGCCAAAATATGACCTTGAATATGTTGTTGTTGTTGTTGTCAGGTGCCACTGAGTTGGAATCGACTCATAGTGACCCCATGCACAGCAGAACGAAACAATGTCCGATCCTGGGCCAACCTCACTACTGCTGCCATACTTGACGCCATCAATGATGCCACCTGGCTGATCCATCTCGTTGGGGGTCTTCCTCTTTTTCTCTGACCCTCCATCTTACCCAGCATGACATCCTTCTCCAGCGACTGTTCTCTCCTGACAATATGTCCAAAGTATGAGAGACGAAGCTTAGCCATCCTGGCCTCCAAGGAGCACTCTGGCTGCACTTCTTCCAAAACAGATCTATTGGTTCTTTTGGCAGTCCATGGCACTTTTAGTATTCTTCTCTTTGAATATACCTCACCTGAATATAGAGACCATTTCAGGAACAGATTTGATGCACTAGATAGACACTAATGAATGAAGATCAGAAAAGTTGTGGGATGGCATCGAGAACATCATATAAAAAGAAAGCAGGAGGTTATTAAAAAGACAGGAAAGACAGAAAAGTGCAAAATGGGTGTCAGAAGAGACTCTGAAACTTGCTCTTGAACCCAGAGAAGAAACTAAGGTGAATGGAAGAAATAAAGAAGTAAAAAGAGCTGAACAAAAAATTTCAAAGGGCAGCCTAAGAAGACAAAGTCAAGTATTATAATTAAATGTGCAAAGACCTGGATTTAGAAAAGAACACACTCAGCATTTCTCAATATGAATAAAACTAAGAAGAATTCAAGCCTCAACTTGCAATATGGATTCTATGGGCAAAATACTGAATGATGCAGAAAAGCATCAAAAGACGATAAAAGGAGTCCACAGAATTACTTCAACAAAAAGAGATGGGTGATGTTCAACAATTTCAAGCAGCAGCATATGATCAAGAACTGATGTTACTGAAGGAAGAAGTCCAAACTGCACTGAAGGCATTGGCAAAAAATAAGGCTCCAGTAATGGACAGACTACAAATCGAAATCTTTCAACAAACTGATGAAGCACTGGAGGCATTCACTCATCCATACCAAGACATTTGGAAGACAGCTACAGCTAGCTGGCCAGCTGACTGAGAGAGATTCATATTTGTGCCGTTTCCAAAGAGAGGTGTCCCAATGGAATGCAGAAATCACTGAACATCATCATTATTATTATTATAATCATTATTTACCTCTATTCCTTTTAGCCCATGAATACCTCCCAGTGTCTCCACCTATCTTCATCATTCTTCCACCACCCTTCCTCTTTTTGGACATTGCATTCCCCCATCACCTGAGCTAACACATGTTTAACAATATTACTAATATCATAAGCAAGCAAAATTTTGCTTAAAATAATTAAAAAATGGTTGCAACAGTATATCGATAGGGAACTGCCATAAATTCAAACTGGATTCAGAAGAGGAAATGGAATTAGGGATATTATTGCTGATGCCAGATGAAACTTGGCTGAAAGCAGAGAGTTATCAGAAATATGTTTACTTATGCTTTACTAACTGTGCAAAGGCTTTCGACTATGTGGACCATTGACAAACTATGGATGACATTGTGGAAAACAGATATTCCAGAACACTTAATTGTGCTCGTGAGGAATCTATACATAGATCGAGAGGCAGTTATTAGAATAGAACAAAGGAACACTGAATAGTTTAAACTTAGGAAAGGTGTGCACCAGGGTTGTATACTTTCACCATACTTAGTCAATCTGTACATTGAGTAAATAATCCATGACTTGGGTTAGGCTCACCTTAGTCCTCAAACTGATATCTTTGCTAGATTGCATGAGCCAGATGATGTAAAGAAGAATGTGGCATTATTGACAACCAGTGATATGCAGATGATAAAACCTTGGAAGTAAAGAGGACTTAAAATAGTCACTGATGAAGATCAAAGACCACAGCCTTCATTATGGATTGCACTTCAATGTAAATAAATAAACAATCCTCACAAGTGAACCAATAAATAGCATCATGATAAATGGAGAAAAGATTGAAATTGTCAAAGACTTTTATTTTGCTGGAATCCATAATCAACTCTCATGGCTACAGCAGTCAAGAAATCAAATGACTTATTAAATTAGGCAAATTTACTGCAAAAGACATCTTTGAACTGTTCAAGAACAAAGATATCAGTTTGAAGACTAAGGTGGGCCTGACCCAAGCTATGGTAGTTTCAATCAACTTTTTCATGCAAGAGAAAGTTGGGCAATGAATGAATAAGAAAGACCATAGAACAATTGATGCATTTGAATTATGGTACTGGAGAAGAACAGTAAAAACTCCAAAGACTGCTAGAAGAATAAACAAATCTGCGTTGGAAGAAGTACAGACAGAACGTTCCTTAGAAACCTGGATGGCTAGATTGCATCTCTTACACTTCAGACATGTTTATTAGGAGGGACCAGTCCCTGGAGAAGGACAACATGTTTAGTAAAGTGGAGGGTCAGTGAAAAAGAGAAAGTCACCTAAGGAGATGGACAGACACAGTGGCAGCAGCAATGGGCTCGAACGTAACAATTGTGAGGATGGCACAGGACTCGGCAGCATTGCGTTCTGTTGTGCATAGGGTTGCTATGTGTTAGAACCAACCCAATGGCAACTATCAACAATAACAATATTTAAAATATGATTGCCTTGCATTTGTAGATGAAGACTAAGTCATTAGTATATATTGTTTTTAAATACTGTGGAATTGATTCTGACTCGTAGCGACCCTGTATAAGGTTTCTGATGAGTGGCTAGTTGGTTTGAACCACTGACTTTGTGGTTAGTAGTCTAGTACTTATCCTATAATGCCACACTTGGACTCCCATTAATGTATGCCACTTTATCAATATGGAGTTCCAAAACCAATTTTGGTGTTAAATGGAACAAAAACACTGAAAGTACAGTTATTCAAACTTTACTATTATCTGTTTTTTCTTCAGTTCTGCTAAAAAAAATTTCTATATTTGTGTTAAAATAAATTATTTTAAAATTACATACCCCCATCTTCTTCAGAATCAATATCAGATTCTTCACTATCACAAGACCTTTTATCTCGATAGCCTTCCGTTTCATTTGTCCACACCATTAAGGACATATCTGTACCTCCTAGGGTAACCAACATGCTGTCATCATATGTCCAGCGGACATTTGTGACATGTGTACTATGGGCGACATACCTCTTGAAGTTTCTAAATTTTCCCTAAAGATAAAAAAAATATTCACATATAATCTTTCTGAGACATATCATTACTTGAATACTTTCAGTTATTTTTTATTTCATTCTTAAGATATGTTTATAAATGAACATTAGAAACACAAATTATAAACATATTATCATGTATTTTCTTGTAATTACTAAAACACACTGGAATACAAAATAATTCCTCAATCTTCTGAGGGTAGGATGAAACTATTACTCTAAACAGTGTTAGTCTCATTGGTACAACTGTTTTGGTAAACCCAGATGGTGCTCTGCATTTATTGAAAGCAGAAAAATTTTACCGTTGACTCAACCATTCTCCTAGGGATCTATGCTAAGTAAATGTTATGTGTGCAAAAAAAATTTCCATAGCACTTACTTTTAAATGTTCAACTGAGTAATAGTTTATTGCAATGTATGAGGGGGCTTAAAAATGCTCATGGAAAAATGGAATTAATAAATAATGGAATTTTTCCATGAACTTTTCGAAGCCCACTGACATGTCTATGGAAGAGTATGTATCTACTAAAAACGATGACTAGCAGCCATTATTACAGGAAACAGACACAGTGATATGAATGTCCCCATATAGCATGGCTACATTCACAAAACATTATCAATCATTTTGGTATATACCCATGCAAATAACTTGCACCTTAATTCGTTATAAGCATTGCACATAAGCGTATATATCCTAAATTATACTGATAGAATTCCCAGGTTGCAGAAATCATGAACTTTTAAATGTAGAAACTAGCATTACCAAGTTATATAATTAAATTTCAGACCAATGCAGTATAAGCAGTGTTTAGGTGGTTATCTTTTCAAGAGTGTGCAATTATGAGATGTCTTCAATAAACAAAAGACCTGATCAGTGAGTTCTCTGGGAATGAAGACTCCAAAGTTGGGTGAACCTATCATCAAAGCACTTAAGAAGGTGTTTCCTTAAGATTTTGATGTTCTTGCTAAAGAGAGGTAGATCAACATCTTCTAATGCATTACTAAGATCTGGAATGCTGAAAGGGAGTTACAATATAATACATAATTTAAGACATCTGATCCTAAACTATATTTCACCTTCTAGATAAAAAGCTATTAATAGGATGCCAAGAACAGGAAATGTAATTCTGAGTATTTCATATCACAACAAAGAAATGCTATGAAATGGCAGTCCCTTAAATAACACTGCTCTAATTATCATTATTAAGCAAGATAAAGAATACACACTTTAGCGGGAAATCTAAATAACTTCACAAATCCCAAATCATCTCCAGTAGCTAGAATTGTTTTGTCATTGGTGAGACAAGAGGCAGTTACATCAGTGACTTCTCCAACAACTGGCCAAATTCCCTCACAGCATAAACCGAGGACACTTGTCCATGATGCCCAGCCAATTTTTTCTACCTAAAAAGGAAAACAAAAACAAAAACTGAGATTTGTATCTAAAATTAACAACCATTTTTGTACACTGACTAAAACCCACTGTCACTGAGTCAATTCTGACTCACAGAGGCCCTACAGCTCAGAGTAGACCTGCTCCTTAGGGTTTCTGAGACTGTAAACCTTTATGCGAGCAGATAGCTTCATCTTTCTCCTGTGGAGATTAGCAGCTCAAATCTTACCTCATAGTATCACCAGGGCTCCTTAAGAATATTTATTACAGAGAAAGAGAAAAAGAACATAACCAATAGTATGTAGTTTCTCTAACTAAAATCTAGGCAGTGAGTTGTCTTGCTTTTATAGCTTTTAGAGTCTACTAGTTCCTGCAGAAAAAAATCTAAAAATCTAAAATCAATACTGAGTATTGTTCACTGTTCAGGGGACATACTCATAATAAATAAAACCCTTTCTGCCCTCACACAATCAAGAAACTCTTATGTTTTATTGTTAAATTCCTACTGATGTATTATTGCCATAAGCATATTTTGCAATGAACCATTATAGGAAATGAAGAACTTTTACTCATAGTCCCTTTTCCTTATGACAACACTTTCCTGTTAAATCGATTTGAGTCTTTCTTCCTCAGCCATGTAACAGAGGGTTTACAAACATTGTTAGGCATAAAGCTAAACACATTTTTCTTGTTTGTGTGTGTATGTGTGTGATTGTTAAGGTTCTATATCAAATTAACTTATTTGGGATTCTCAGAAGTTTGGCAGTTGAGATGTAATTGTACCCCATGATGTGATAAACCTATCAGAGAATTGGAGGTGTGGTGTGGAGTCAGTTCTGACTCATAGTGACCCTGCATGGGGTTTCTGAGGCTGTAAATCTTTATATATGTCTCCCCATTGCCTTTTTGCCTGCATGGTTTCTGCTGAGAGATCAGAGCTTAACCTGATTTGTTTGCCTTTTTAAGTAACACTTCTCTTTTCCCTGGCTGCTTTTAGGATTCTCTCCGTGTCTTTGATATTGGAGAGCTTGAGGCTGTAAATCTTTACAGGAACAGAAATCCTCATCTTTGTCCCATGGACAGCTGGTAGTTTCAAATTGCTGACCTTGAGGTTAGCAGCCCGACTTGTAACCACTTCGTAGCAGAGCTCCCAGTAAGAGGATTAAGGGTGGGATACATCGACTTGTAACCACTTCGTAGCAGAGCTCCCAATAAGAGGATTAAGGGTGGGATACATCACTTTTGGAGGGATGCAGGGAAGATATATCACTCTTAATCCCACAATTAAGGGTGGGATATCTGGTGTGGCACTATAGGTTAATGCGCTAGACTCCAAAGTTGGCTTGAACTGCAAGGTCAGCAGTTCAAGCTCACCAGTCGCTCCTTGGAAACCCTCTAAGGTCACTATGGGTTGGAATTGACTTGACAGCACTTAAAAACAATAGCAAAATCTCTTCAGAATCCTGGGGTGACACTGTAGGATAAGCACTAGACTGCAAACCACAAGGTAGGCAGTTCAAACCCACCAGACGTTCCTTAGAAACCCTATACAATGTCATTATGAGTCAGCACGTAACACCTTTTATCTTACAAGAGATCATAGGAGAGACTAGAGTAGAGAAAGAGGTACCTATTACCACTAAGACAGAAGAGCCAGGTTAGAGTACCTCCTTTAGACCTGGGGTCCCCGCACTGTGAAGCTCCTAGCTTCAGAGGAAGGCTGATGCCAAGATGTATGGAGATCTCCAAGGATACTAGGCCTACAGATCCTAAAAGGAGATAGGGACCTTTCTTTGCCCAGAGCCAACAGAGAAAGCCTTGCCTCAGAGCTGGCACTCTGCATTTCCACTTCTAGACTCACAAACCATGAGAAAATACAGTTCTCCTTGTTAAAGCCATCCACTTGTGGTATTTCTGTTACAACAGCACTAGAGAACTAAACAAAGTGTTTTTGTTTTTGTTGTTTAAATCAGGAATTTGCCAACAGCACCTCAGATGTGGATTGCAACAGAACTGGAGAATTGGCACACAGAGGATGTTAACCTTAGAAAGTAAAATAAGTACTGGACTACTAACCACAGGTTGGTGGTTCAAGCCCACCAGCTACTTCTCAGAAACTTTGTATCAGTCGGAATCGATCACACGGCACTTAACAACAGTAACAGACATGTAAGTTATTTATTCCTTATGTATCTATGTATTCTGCACCAATAAAATAAACATCCTCCACAAGTATCTATAATCTGAATAATTTAAGAACAGGATTTACATGTGACTAAAGGAAGAAAGGCATCAAATTTCCCCCTTACTCAGAAACAAGACTACAAGCAAAACTCTCTTCGTACCTCCACACTGGGAATGGTTTGTTTTTTCCCTCTGGGAGCTTCAAAGAATAGCTGTTCTTTAGCACCAGTGTTGACTTGTAAAAGCTTTCCTTAAAAAAATAACACATATAAATTGAAATATATATGCATCTAATACCGTGCTTAAAAGTCATAGGGGAAAATAAGCTTAATTATAAAAATCCATTTTCTTCAGCAGTCAACATGAATTAAGAGCATTTAATTTTCTTAATCCCCATATAATTAATAAATTCATAAACAGTTAAATTTTGTACATGTATGAGGGAGCTTCAGGAAGTTTGTGAAAATATTTTATTATCTTTTCATTCCATTTTTTCCATGAACTTTTTGAAGCTCCCTCATATATACTGAGGCATACCTTGGTTTGGTTCCAGACCCCTGCAACAAAGTGAATACCGCCATAAAGTGAGTCACATGACTTTTTACCCACACGAAAGTTATGTATGTCTCTTGAGACACAAGAGACGTGAATGAAGGGAGCACAGTTGTTGGTAAATGGCATTGATAGACTTGCTCAACGCAGGGCTCCCACACACCGTCAACTTGTAAAAAACAATGTACCTGAAAACTGCAGTAGAAATTGAAATGCAATAAAACAAGGTTTGCTTGTATGCAAAAACGACTTCTATTATTATGCACATGAAAAAACCTGAAGAACAAATGTTGAAGCATTTTTCTAAAAAAGCAAATATACATATTTGGTCTAACTCTATTTGGAAAAGAACTTTAATTCACAATTCTATATTTATTTAGATGACTATGCAAAATACATGGAGTCCTGATGTGGTGCTGTGGGATAAGCACTGTACTGAAAGTTCGGTTTAAACCATTAAGGTCGGTGGTTCAAACTCGCCAGCCACTCCTTGGAAACCCTATACAGGGTCACTATGAGTCAGAACTGACTCAACGGCACTTAACAAAGTAAAATAGGATCTTTGAAGGGAACATTTAAAACTTAACATTTATTCAAACTTATTAAAATTCATGCTTCTCTAAATTCTCACTGGCATAACAGTCATATGTTAAAAAAACAAAAATATCCATTAAGCCCTGCATTTTGTACAATCATAAATAACTATATTGAGAGAATGTATTTTAGACTACCCATGACAGATGACTTTAAAGCCTATCCTCATTACTAGTTCTTACTTTCCATTTTTGACATTACTGTTGATAATCACATTTAGCTGACAAAAACCAGGACATTATCATCACTGAAAATTAATTTTGCATAATATTTAAATTACTTTACAAACTAAAGAATATATCACAATACTGTCATCATTTGCTGTATGATCATTTGATTTACATTCAGTGAAGTATTGAAAAGTCTAAACTCCGTACATCTTTAGATGTAAAAAGTAAAGTAGTGGAAAATTAAATTTGAGAACTCTGTGTATTTTTTACAATGATTTTAAGCACTTTCTGCCTCTCTAAAATATATGAAGTTTGATCACATATTGAGTTCTTAAAATTCTTACCTCTCGTATCCCAGTCAATGTGGGTTATGTAACTGGTAGCGCCTTTGCAAATTCCTACTCGTTTACTACTCATCACATTGTAAATATCTACACAACTGTCATGGGATGCTACAGCTAGATATTTTCCAGAACCTATAATAGAAACACATGTGTTTGGCATTTTCTACCTCTGGAAACAGTGTTTTACAGTTTGCAACTTCGGTCTTAATATTTTATAAAGTTATCTTAGGTGTTTCATAAATTATAACAAGGCAGATGTGTCAAGTGACAAATGATAGCATACTTTTTAAATATATTGTAATCAACAAAATGAAAAAAAAATTAATTGTAGTGAAGTAGCTTGCTGAAGAGCATATGTCAAAACTTATTTGAAACGTAATTTTGATACACTTTGCATTTAACCAAAATATAAAACAAAAGCCTCTGAACTTAGAAAAAATGGAACTAAGCCAACATTAGTAAGATTCATCTTAACATTAGTAATCTGTACATTATTATAAGTTTTACAGCAGATAAGGAATATACAGAAATTGGGGAAATAACATGAATGCAATTTCTCCTGGAGACAGCATCTCCTGAAGACAGTCACTCAGGAGACAGTAGAAACATGGCAGCTCCGGAAAGGGCTGTGACTGAACCACACAGATAATTTAGCGACAGAATTGGCACAAACCAAATAATCTGCAACCACACTTTTCTCACCAAACTGCCTTCTGTAGTGCAACATACAGAGTAAGGAAAATTTTCACATAAAATATCAGCAAATACAAGCTACATAGTGAGACATCTGATGGCTGCCAGATTCAAAGTAATCATTAAAGAAGGTAGCCATAGAGTCTTACCTGGTGAAAATCGAATATCTGAAATAATATCTTTTCTGTGGTGAAAAGACACAAGATCTTCTAGAGTGTCTGCATTTGCCATTAAGAAACTTCCATCACTGAGACCCACAGCTAAAGCTTTACCATCGGGAGAAAAGCAGCAGCACCTTCCACCTGAAAAAGAAAGAGAGAAGTATCAGGCAAATTCCTTTTATTTAAAAGTTGTGTGTCCTTAAAGAAACTGGACATTTCAAAAGTGCCTATGTTTATTATAGTCTCAAATAATAAGAAAAAAGGAGTCAAGAGCTGTAACTAGTAAAGTTTTCTATTAAGATGAATGGTATGGAATTTTTTTTTAAAGTGTATTTTTTATATAACTGTGAATTCTATAATGAATTATTAAAGGATTAACATGAAACTGATGGCCTGGGAACAATTAGGAAACAAAAACTTTTCGCATTACTTTCAAAATCTCAGTATCATTTCTTATTTGCTTGAAGAACTATACAACTCAATATTTCCTTTCATCTTCATTTATATGTCTTTTATATTTGATTGTTTTCCACACTTGTTTTAACAAGAACTTGATAATACAACAAGATTGGTTTAATTTCTGCATAAATTTTCCACATAGGTTTGTTGCATTTTTATCTAGAATTCTGTGGAACAAGTTCTGTGGAACCAGTCATCTTGCCATATGTATCTTGGTTGTCAAACAGGATACTTAGCAAGAGAATGGAAGTTAATAAATCAATACTTATGTATCTGTAATCTTGAAAGTAGAAGATATTTGTTAGATATTATAAAGATGAAGGTATAAAGAGTAGCAAGAACACTACACTATGTATTCTGTAGATCCTAAGCCTAGCTGACCTTGATAGATCTCCCAATTAAGTGACATCTAAAATTTCCATGTGGTATGGAATTTAAGCAAGAATTGATACAAAGTATTTCCTCTTCTGAACTTAACAAACCAAATACTAACATTTACACCTTAAAAGGCATTACATTGATAAAAAATAATGTGAAATTTTAATTAACATAAAAATCAATGACATATGTGCAAGTTTTGTTTTTAATTTTCTATTGTGAATTGACAGACCAGTTTACAGACAAGATCATGAGTTTTACATTCAACGAATCAAAAGCTTTGCTTCAGGTCAATGACTGCAATCTCCTCCATGCAGTAACAGTTATTCTACTTCCTCCCTGTGGCTCTTATTTCCATTCCACTCACCTCCTCATCCCTTCTCACCTCTGTCCTTAGGTAAATGTTGCCCTTTCGATTTTGAATGGTGAGCAGACCTTACTAGTGTTGCCC
>NW_006408543.1:21307912-21334266 GCF_000296735.1 Chrysochloris asiatica | reverse complement strand
TTACTGCTTGGCTGAAAACTGGATCATGAAGGTGAGCTCCTTTCTAGACCTGAAGGGTGGTCGAGGATCAAGACTCAGGTTCCTCCAGGCTCTTTCTGATCAGTAAGCCTGGCCTTTTTTTTTAAATTATAATTTTGAGTTTTGTTCCACATTTTCTCCCACTTTATCTGGGACCTTCTAATGTGACCGATCCCTTTCAGAGCTGTTGGTAGTGGTAGCTTGGTACCATCTAGTTCTTCTGTTCTCACAGTTGTGGAGACTGATGTTCACATCTTCCACTAGTCCTTTGGACCAATTGATTTCAAGCATCTTGAATTCACATCACTCTTCTTTCTTCTGCACATAGAGAGAGACCATAGCTGCACTTTATATAACCACGCATGAACTCGTAAGATCCCGGATGTTACTCACTAAAGCAGTGTGCAGAACATTGTCTCTGTAGGCCATGCCATGTCAACTGACCATAGTTATCTCCCAAGATCGTGGTCCTGAGCCCCTAGGTCTACCAACTCACATAATATTTAAGAAGTTTTCATATGCCATATGATCCACCATACAGAGCTCTAGTAGCGTAGTGGTTACAAGTTGGGCTGCTAACCTCAAGGTCAGCAGTTGGAAAGTACCAGCTGTTCCTGCTCCTGTAAAGATTTACAGCCTCAGAAGCCCTATACAGGGTTGCTATAAGTTGGAACTGACTCCAAGGCACATAATCAACCAAAACAATGATCCACCACATTCATAGTTGTGTTTGCAGGAAAGGTAAATAGCAACGTACTAATATCCTCTTTCAAACTCCTATCTGTGGGTATGCTCCTACTCTTTTCCCATACCCATTCAGATATGTGTCTCTGTCCACGTTTCTACCCTTAGAACACTACTGTTCTAAGGTTGCACATATATCATGATTTCCCCTTTAATTCTGGCATACTTCTGTGTCTTCACCTGTCATCATTCTTCTGCCAATCTCTCTCTTCTTGTATATTGTCTTCCCTGTCATCCAAGTAAACATGTGACGTACCCTCCCTCTTCCCTCCACCCCTGGTAACCATGAAAGAATGTTTCTTTTAGTATGAAAATTTTACTAGACTTCTCAAAATGGATTAATTCAGCAGCATCCCAAATTGCCTTCCTGCTTTTGTTCTACACCCTCCCGTGCCTCACTCATTTTAGCGGCCAGCAGGCACTGCTGCTCCCCTGTTCAAAATCATCCAGGACTGCTTCATGGCATTCAGTGGATAATTACATGTTTTTGTCCACAAGGGCCCTCAGAATCTGGCTCCTGCATCCTGTTTCAAGCTCACCTCCTATCTCTCTCCCTCAGCCTGCTCCTCCTGTTTCATAGGTAATCTCTGCTCATTCACGTTAAGGCATTCTATGAGCTGTGTCTTCAGCTGAAGGCTCACACAGGATCCTCCTCAGAGGCTTTCCTGGAACACCCTGACTTCAAAATAATTTCTCCTGACTCTCCTTTTTTCCATGTAACTTATCACTTTCTGCAATGACATCCTTACTTACTTGTCTATTATTTAACCTCCTCCCTTGAGAGGTCCGGGACTGTGTACTGGTGCTCAGTGCCTCACATAATGCCTGGCACGATACAGGTAATTCATAAACACTTATTTTGTGAATCAAAGAAGGTGCTTTCATTATTCCTTTTAATGTTTGGATTTTTTTTCCCAACAAAATTCGATCCAGTTATGCTTTACCCTTTATCTGTACATTTTTTAAAAATTGGAAATTATCTTTTTTAGACAATTATTTTATTAACCCTAAACTTCCCCTTTGCTTAGTTTTGGTATTAAAATATATTCTTAAAAAATATTCTAAAGTCACATTCTAGAGTCTTTATATTGGTGTGCATTTGATAATTAAACAGAACTTTGACCAACTGCATGTGGAATGCCAGAAAAAAGATAAAAGTCAAGGTAAGACTGCTTTGGGTTTGATTTCAGCCAAAGAAGGTACTTACAGGACACTGCAAGGAACTTTTCTTTCTTTTATGCCTGGCCTGCAGCTAGGGGACCAATGGGGACTAGGGGGTGGAGCCAACATAGCAGAGGATTTTATAGGTTGTTGTGGCCCATGCCCTCTGGCACTTTCCTCACCATTGGCTGGTTGTTTCTGGGGCACCACACTCTTTCCAAGGAGATCTGAGTCTCAGTCTGGAAAGGAGGGGTGGATCCATCCTCTAAGTTCCTTTCTTGTTGGGGGTAGCTGTTTTCTACATCTCTTAGAGGAGTCCCTGGGTGGTGCAAACAGGTAAGCACTCAACTACTAACCTACCCAGAGGTACTCCAGAAGAAAGACCTGCCTATCTGTTTCTAAAAGGCCACAGCCTTGGAAACCCAAGGGGCACAGTTCTTCTCCATAGAGATACATGAGGTTACTGCAAGTCAGAACTGACTTGATGGCAACTGCTTTTGTTTTTGATTTCGGATACCCCTTAAAATCCTCTTTTAGCCCCTTTAGAAGTTAACCATCTTATACTGATTAACACCTTCTGGTGTGGTGCTGTAGGATAAGCACCAGACTGCTAATCATAAGGTTGGTGGTTCAACCCACCAGCTGCACCTCAGAAACCCTATACAGGGTCACTATGAGTCTGAACTAATTCAGTAGTACTTAACAACAACAAACTTCATATTTAATTTTCCCTGTTCAAATGACAGGGGTGATTTCTGGCTCTGGACTGATACAGAATTTGTAGCAATGTGGTCCCAGGAGAAAGATCATCAAAAGTGGAGTTTTTTGGGACCGACTCATAGCGACCCTATGCACAACAGAACTAAACACTGCCTGGTCCTGAGCCAACCTCACAATTGTTGCTACGTTTGAGCCCATTGCTGCTGCCATTGTGCCAATCCATTCTAGTTGGGGGTCTTCCTCTTCTTCTCCGACCTTCCACTTAACTAAGCATGATATCCTTCTACAGGGATTGGTATCTCCTGACAAAATGTTCAAAGCATGAGAGACAATGTTTAGCCATCCTGGCTTTCAAGAACGCTCTAGCTGTACTTCTTCCAAAACAGATTTGCTTATACTTCTGGCAGTCCATGGTATTTTTAATATTCTCCTCCAATACTATAACCCAAATGCATCCACTCTTCTGTGGTCTTCCTTTTTCACTGTCTGACTTTCATATGCATATGTGGTTATTGAAAAATACAATGGCTTGGATCAGGCCCACCTTAGTCCTCAAACTGACATGTTTGTTGTTGAACACTTTAAACAGGTCTTGTGCAGCAGATTTGTCTAATGCAATAAGTTGTTTCTTGACTGCTGCTTCCATGGGTGGTGGTTAATCTGAGCAAAATGAAGTCTTTGACAAGTTCAATCTTTTCTCCTTTTGCATGTTGTTTATTTGTGCAGTGGTGAGGATTTTTGTTTTCTTTACATTAAGGTGCAACCCATATGCAAGGCTGTGATTTTTGCATTTCATCAGCAAGTATTTTAAGTCTTCGCTTTCAGAAAGCAACAATGTATTATCTGCAGATGTATTATCTGCATATTGCAGGTTGTTAATGAGTCTTCCTCCAATTCTGATGCCATGTTTTCTTTATATAATTCAGATTCTTGGATTATGTGCTCAGATACAGAATGAATAATTATGCTGAAAGAACACAACCACAGCACACACTTTTCCTAATTTTAAACCATCCAGTGCTCCCGTGTTCTGTTTGAACAACTGCCTCTTGGTCTATGAATTGTCCTCATGAGCATAATTAAGTGTTGTGGAATCCTCAAGCTCTGCAATGCTGTCCATAGCTTGTAATGATCTACACAATCGAAAGCTTTTACATAGTTGATAAAGCACAGGTAAACATATTTCTGGTACTGGCTGCTTTAAGCCAAGATCCATCTGATGTCATCAGTGATATCCCTGATTTCACGTCTGCATCTGACTTGAGCTTGAACCTCTGGAAGTTCTCTGTAAATATATGTATGCAGTTGTTTTTGGATTATCTTTAGCGAAATTTTACATGCATGCAACATTAATGATATTGTCCTATTATTTTCACATTCCAATGGGTCACCTATCTTTGTTATGGGCACAAATATGGGTCTCCTCCAGTCAGTTGGCTAGGCAGTTGTCTTCCAAATTTCTTGGCATAGATGATTGAGTGCCTCCAGTCCTCCAGTTTGCTGAAATATTTCAATTTGTATTCCATCAATTTCCAGTGCTTTGACTTTGCCAATGCCTTCAATGTACTTTGGATTTCTTCCTTCAGTATCATTGGCTCTGGATCATATGCTATACCTCTTGAAATGGTTAACATAAACCATTTCTTTTTTGTATTCCTTCCATCTTCTATTCCTGCTTTCTGCATGATTCAATAGAATCCTTCAACATTTCAAGTCGAGGCTTGAATTTTTTTTCAGTTCCCTCAATTTGAGAAATGCTGAGTGTGCTCTTCCCTGTTGATTTCCTAAATCCAGGTCTCTGCACATTTTCTTATATTTAACACAGTCTTCTCAAGCTGCTCTTTGAAATTTTCTATTCAGCTCTTTTATTTCCTCATTTCTTCCATGAGCTTCAGCATCTCTACACTGGACAGCAAGTTTCAGTCTCTTCTGACATCCATTTTGGTCTTTTCCTTCTTTTTTGTCTTCTTAATGACCTTTTGCTTTCTTCCTGTATGATGTTTTTGTTGTCATCCCACGACTCTACTTATCTTTAGTGTTGAATGAATCGAATCTCTAAATTCAGGTGGGATATGTTCAAGGTCATATTTTGGCTCTTGTGGACCTTACATGGACTTCCTGGAATACACAGAAATAAAATTGACTACATCTGTGGAAAGAGATGGTGGAAACGTTCCATATCATCAGTCAAAACAATGCCAGCAGGGGCTGACGGTGGAAGACATCATCAATTACTCATATCCAGGTTCAGGATGAAGCAAAAGAAAATGAAAACAAGTCCATGAGAGCCAAAATATGATCTTGGTTCACCCCATGGCCATGAGGAAATGGGATCCTAGTAATTTAAGCTATCCTGTGGCATGGCAATTGATAAAGTTATCTCCTGCAGTGGATTGTAATGGAATATCTATTGTAGTTCAGTGCTGTGGGAGCTATGGACGCTGCTGCCCTTGACCACAACAGCAGTATGATGACTACAACAACTGTGTACTGGGGCACTTAGAGAAATAAACAAACTTGTGTGCTTATGCTCTCAGCACAAGTCATGGTGTAAGTGTAAGCACTTCCACGACAATGTTGAAAGAATCTCTGACATCTTATAGCCCTTGGCTAATATTGCTGAAAATTCCACACCAAATTTAATGACATGGGTTGTAAACTTGCAAAGTCAATTTAATTCACAGCTTTGCCCAGTTTCTTGTCTAAAAGTTAGGGCACTGATTGGGAAGTAACAAAAGCCTGAAACTTGGAACGGTGATATCTAGTTGGATCAGAAAAGCTGAGAAGTTCGAACTTCCAAGAGATTCTGATTCTTGCTTGTCAATGCAAATTTCTTGCTCCCCTATTTCAAAGAATGCCTTTCTGGTGGTAGTTGCCTTGCAAGGGTGCTCATTCTTCTGAGAACCACATTGTTATTGTTGTTAAGTGCCACTGAGTCAGTACCAACTCACAGCGACCTTATGCACAGCAGAATGAAACACTGCCCGATCCTGTGCCAACCTCACTACTGTTGCCACGCTTCAGTCCATCGATGCTGCCACTTGGCCAATCCATCTCATTGGGGGTCTTTTTCTTTTTCTCTGACCCTCCACCTTACCACACATGGTATCTTTCTCCAGTGACTGGTCCTTCCTGACAATATGTCCGAAGTATGAGAGACGAAGTTTGGCCATTCTGGCCTCCAAGAAGCACTTTGGCTGCACTTCTTCCAAAAACGGATCTACTGGTTCTTTTGGCAGCCCATGGCACTTTCAACATTCTCCTCAAACACCATAACTCAAAAACATCAATTCTTCCACGGTCTTTCTTATTCACTGTCCAGCTTTCGCATGCATACGAGGTTATTGAAAATACCTCAGGTGCACCTTAGTCCTCAAGCTCAAATCTTTGCTCTTCAACACTTTAAAAAGGTATTGTGCAGCAGATTTGCCTAATGAAATATGTCGTTTGATTTCTTGACTGCTGCTTCCATGAGTGTTGATAGTTGATCCAAGAAGAATGAAGCCCTAACAACTTCAATCTTTTCTCTGTTTATAAGAATGTTGTTTATTGCTCCAGTGGTGAGGATTTTTGTTTTCTTTACATTAAGATGTAATCCATACTGAAGGCTGTGCTCTTTGATCTTCATCAGTAAATACTCCACATAACCACCCTTTACTGAACCTCTAGACTCCTAACTTGGACTAAGTCTCAGCATGCTCTAGGGCACAGGCAGACAAACTTTTCCTCAGAGGATTATATGATAATAATTTTCAGGTTTCTGGGCCATATGGTCTTTCTCACAATTATTTAAGTTTGCCACTGCAGTGCAAAGACAACCCTAGGCAAAATATAAATAAACAGGCATGACTGTGTTCCAATAAAACTTTATTTTAAAAATCAGGAGGTGGGCTGGATTGGTCCTACTGGCTGACCCATGTTTTGGAGGAAGTGAACCTAAAGCTCATGAAGGTAAGGATGTTGGAGTGGATTTGTCATGTGTAATCTGCACACCATCCACCAACTACATCCCCAAGAAAGTTTAGAATCTAGTCCCTTCAATAAAGAAGTGTGACATTAATAAGGGCAACATCTGAATCACTAAAAAGCTTTGTGACTGGTCTCCTATGCAGGTCAGAACTGTTTACAGTAGATGGCACTGTCGACATGGGCTCCCTTCACCAGGGATAATCATGGAGAAGCAGAGAACACGTAGCAGCTTTTAACTAGATGCTGTTACCAAAAAGAGCAACAGAAGTACAGGAAAAATCAATTGTTTGGGCCCTCAGAGATTTCTGTTGGTGCCTAATTCATCACAGTATCTTTAGGAGTGAAATGGATGGGTATAGCCTACTAGACGGATGTTTGATCTAGATAAAAGAAGACAAAACTCCAGATTTGGTGGTCTAAACCTGATCTGCATGTCCACGATAGCGAGCCATAAACAGTTTTCAGACCTACACCAGTACAAACATGCAGAGTCCCTTGCTTGAAGGGAAAGCCAGGTCTCACTGAGGAAAACCCTGCAGCACTGCCACAGTGACATAATGGAAATCTTCCTTGGAGGATCTGTGGCCACTTGCTAGAATGTTTGAACTGGGGGAAAGGAAAACTCCAAATCTTTCTCTAATTCTTAGGAATACAAAATATTGTTATTATTTACCAACATAGGAGCTTATGGTGATGGAGTCTTAGCTCAAGTTTGAAGCACATTTGACCAAGGTGGTCAGTGGGCCTTACCCAATTGCTGAATCTATAATTGGAATAGATATACTTGGTAATTAGCAGAATCCCTCACCCTGGCTCTATGACCCATGAGTAGGGGTCATTATGAAAGGAACATCTAATTGGAAGTCCCTGGAATGTATTCTCTCTACCAAGAAAGTAAAACAGAAGTAAAACCATGAGCCCAAGAATTGTAAACATCAGTGACACCTCCAAAGACTTGAAATATGCAAGGGTGGGGATTCTTATCACATCGCCATTTTAAGTTGCATTTGGTCTGTGCTAAAATCAAAATGGCTTCTAGATAATAACTGGATATAATCATAAACTTAACAAGGTGGTGATTGCAATAGAAGCTATTCTTCTTAATTCCGTATCTGTGCTGAAATAAATTAACACAGTTCCTAGTATTTGGCATTCGGTTTTGCCCTAGTGTTTTGTTTGGTTTTGTTTTCTCTTTACCAATCTATGACGACTACCAGAAAGTTTGCTTACACTGGCTTATACCTATGTATTCCTCTAAAACTGCCTCAGGACTATTTCTACTCCGCTACTTCCTGCCATAATATAGTCTGCAGAGATCCTGATAGTCTTGACATTCCATAAAATATCTCAATGATTCACTACATTGATGACATTGTGCTGATTGGATCTGGGGAGAAGGAAGCAACAAATAATCTAGGTGCCTTGGTTACATATATGTTAATCAAGAGAGCGGCAGATCTACCTAACAAAAATTCAGGAGTTTGCCACTTCAGTAAAGTTTCTGGAGGTCCAATGATTTGGAGTACATTAAGATATTCCCTCCACAGTGAAAGACAATTTTCTGTACTTCCCATCAACTACCACGAAAAAGGAACAAAATACTTGGCAGTCCTTTTAGAAAACAAAATATACCACATTGGAGTGATCTGTTTCTACCCACCTACAAAGTCATGGACAAGACTTCCAGTTTCTATGGGGGTATGAGCAAGAGAAGGCAAGCTTCTCTTCCACTTGGACCTTGTGATCCAGTAGACCCAATGACATCAGAATAGGCTGTGATTACTCAAGGTGTCTTAGGAGCTTTGGTAGCATAGTGGTTACAAGTCAGGCTGCTAATCTCAAGGTCAGCAGTTTGAAACTACCAGCTGCTCTGCGGGAGAAAGATGAGGCTTTCTGCTCCTGTAAAGATTTGCAGACTCAGGATCACTATGAGTCAGAACAGACTCCACAGCGCACCACCACCACCACTCCAGGTGTCTGCAGTAAGTAGGGATGCAGAACAGAGCCTCTGGCAAACTACCAAAGAAGACACATACTGCAGACCTCTAGGATTTGGGGAGTAAATCCATGCCCTTCTTTTTTAGATAACTATTTATCTTTTGAGACACAGTTTCTGTCTTGCTACTAGGGCTTGTTAATGTGAAAATCCATAACTGTGGGGTTATCCAGTAACTATGTGACCTCAGCAGCCTATCAGGAACTGGAAGTGATGTGAGCAGCTAAGCCATAGACGGGGCATGCACAGCAGCAACCTACCCATCAAGCAGATGAGGGAGCTTCAGAAAGTTAATGGGACAATGCAATCAAAAGGTCGGCAGCTACTTCTTGGAAACCTTATACAGAGTTACTATGATTCGGACCCGACTCAATAGCATTTAACAAAAAACAACAACATGACTACATTTGAGAGTAATCAAAATAGCCAGCTGTGGATAACAAGACTGTTGTACATCTCTTCTCTGGGAGAAGGTGAGAAAGTCTTCACTTGTTCAAGGGGTAGCTGCTTCCCTTTGAGTGAAAACATCAAGTTAGATTTTTGGTTGTATTGAAGCTCAAATGTGTGTAAAAAGGTGCAGATGGATGTGACTTAGCCAAAGGGTAAAGTGTGCCTATTACTAATCTACTGCCTCTCAGATTCAAATCAATTATTCTGCGAAATAAGAGTCTCAATTCTCCAAGAATTCAAATTGCTAAGGTCATGCAGTTGGAACCTCCCCAGACCACTTCTTGTAGCCTTGAGAAAATTGGCTTCCTAAAGTCCTTTAAGCCAAAATAATTGTCTTGTAAGTAGCTTGTTGTTAGTTGTCATTGAATCACTTCAGACTCATAGCAGCCATGTATAGGGTTTCTTAGGAGCAACTGGTTAGTTTGAACCATCGACCTTGCAGTTCAAACTGAGCTTGCAGCCCAGTTCATTATCCTACAGTGCCACACCAGGACTCTAGTGTAAATAGCTTAGTGAGACAGTTTTCTTCAGGCATTGAGCTCTTATCTATGTGCTATTTTAAGAAGCAGAAACTTCACATTGTTGTTGTTAAGTGTCTTCGAACTGGTTACAACTCATAGTGAGCCTATATAAGGTTTCTAAGGAGTGGCTGGTGAGTCTGAATCACTGATCTTACAGATCAAATTGAACTTGCAGTCCAGTGTGTTATCCTGCAGCACCATACCAGGACTCCAACGTCAGATTAAAAGATTTATTTTCAGGTAAATTATTATAATACACAGATTCACTGTACCAAAAGGAAGTGATCGATGTTCAACCATTTCAATAGGTAGCATATGATCAAGTCCCAATGATACTGAAAGAAGAAGTCCAAGGTGCACTGAAGGCATTGGCAAAGAACAAACCTCTGGGAACTAATGAAATACAAATTGAAATCTTTCAACAAACTGATGAAGCACTGGCGGCACTCACTCATCTATGCCAAGAAATTTGGAAGACAACAACTGACTGGAAGAGATCCACATTTGTGCCCATAACAAAGAGAAGTATCCCAACAGAATGTGGAAATCATCAGACAATATCATTAATATCGCATGCAAGTAAAATTTTGCTAAAGATAATACAAAAATGGCTGCAACCACACATTGACAGAAAACTTCAAGAGGTTCAAGTCAGATTCAGAAGAGGAAGTGGAATGAGGGATATCACTGCTGACATCAGATAGATCTTGACTGAAAGCAGAGAATACCAGAAAGATGTTTATCTGTTCTTTATTGAGTATGCAAAGCCTTTCGATTGTGTGGAACATGACAAGCTATAGACAACTTTGCAGAGAATGAGTATTCCAGAATACTTCATTGTGCTCAAGAGGAACATAGGCAAGAGGAAGTTGTTTAAACAGAACAAGGGAACACTGATTCATTTAAAATTAGGAAAGGTGTGTGCCAGGGTTGTATTCTTTTACCATATTTATTCAATTTGTAAGCTGAACAAATAATTAAAGAAGCTAGATTATAAGAAGAAAAATGTGGCATCAGGATTGGAGGATGACTCACTAACAATGTGCAACATGCAGGTGATACAACCAAGCTTACTGAAAGCAAAGAGGAATTAAAATACTGATGAAGATCAAAGACCACAGCTTTCAATATGGGTTATACCTTAATGTAAAGAAAACAAATATCCTCACCACTGGACCAATAAAAAACATCATGGCAAATGGAGAAAGGCCTGAAGTTGTGAAAGATTTTATTTTGCTTGTGTCAACTATCAACAGTCATGGAAGCAGCAGTCAAGAAATCAAATGATGTATTGCATTAGGCAAATCTGCTGCACAACATCTCTTTAATGTGTTTAAGAACAAAGATGCCAGCTTGAGGACTGAGGTATGCCTAATCCAAGCCGGGGTATTTTCAATAGCCTCATATGCACGTGAAAGTTGGACAGTAAATAAGGAAGACCATAGAAGAATTGATGCATTTGCGTTATGGTGTTGGAGAGGAATATTAAAAGTACCAACAAATCTGTGTTGGAGGAAGTACAGCCAGAATGCACCTTAGAAACCAGGATGGCAAGACTTTGTCTCCCATACTTCAGACATATTATCACAAGGAAACAGTCCCAGGAGAAGGATAGTATGGTTGGTGAAGTGGAGGGTCAATGAAAGAGGGAGACCTCCAACGAGATGTATTGACATAGTGGCAGCAGCAATGGGCTCAAATGTAGCAACGACAATTGTGAGGATGGTGAGGCCAGGGCAGTTGTTTCTTTCGTTCTGTTGCAATTAGTGTTGCTGAGTCAGAACTGACTTGAGGACACCTAACAATCAATGAGTCAGAATCAACTTGATGGTTGTTGTTGTTGTTAAGTGCCGTCGAGTTGATTCCGACCCATAGCGACCCTGAACAGGGTTTCCAAGGCTGTAAATCTTTACGGCAGCAGAAAGCTTCCTCTTTCTCCCGCGGAGCAGCTGGTAGTTTCGAACTGCTGACCTTGCGGTTCGCAGCCCGATTCGTAACCACTACACAACTTGATGGTAGTAGGTTTTTAATATTAAATGATCTTTGGTCAATTTCTACTATTAGATTAATATGATTTTTTGTAACAGTTCTTTATTTTGTAAAATACCAAAATTGAGCCTTACAGACATTCCTCTTTTGCTAGCTGACTGACAGTAAGGTTTGCCAACAGATGGTGTTGAAGGGGCATAACAAGGTGAGAGCAGGAAAAAGTGATTTCCTTCCTTCCTTCTCCACTGTTTAAAGGGAGAGCCAGCACACTGGTAACAAGGGATACCCATTCTGTGTCCTCCAGCAAGTTTCTCCAACATCAAGGCAGCAGCTCTCATGATTTAACAAGACAGCAGAGCACAGTTCAGCAGCTTTTACCCTGTGGTAAAACTTCACCAAGCATTGATTAGTCTTATCCCATCAGCCTTTGTCTGTAGGATTCTTACTGCCCCATACAGGCAAACTTCTCTGTCATTAACAGACAGAGTGTTCTGTGGGCACTACCCTTTTCCTCAAAGTTCCCCAGCCCATGAACAAGTTGCTGCTTTCCAGTAGGCAGCCACATTTTGCTAGTTCTTAACTCTTTTCAGTAAAATCTCCCAGGTCAAAAGACTGGTGTAGTATCAGGCACTGACTGGGCAGGACTGCTATAACTACCTCCAGTGTGAGCCTCCAGATGACAAAAAGAAGGCCAAGAGAGAGCCGAGTACATTGCTACACGTGTTAGGTGCTGTCAAGTCGATACTGACTCATGGCGATCTTATGCACAACAAAACCACTGCCCAGTACTGAGCTATGCTTACAATTGTGGTATGCTTGAGCCCACTGCTGTTGTCACTGTTTGGAAAGACCAGGAAAAAGCAGGAGGACCAGCAAAGGGACCAACAATAACAAACACAGCCAGTGAAGCAAGGGAAGATCAGGTTCCAGAGCTGGATGGAATATGTCTCAGAAAAGAGGGAATGACCCACTATGTCAAACACTGCAGTGAAGTGAGTAAGGTAAGGATAGAAAAAGGACCAAAAGATCGGCAGCAGTGAAGTGTCTGGATTGGAGAGACTGACTAACTGCAGATTTTCAGTTAAGTATAGTATACATGTTACAATGGAGTCCTAGTGTGGTAGTGAAAGATAAACACTGGACTGCAAGGTTGGTTTGAATCTCAAAGTCAGCAATTCAGACTCACCAGCATCTCCCCAGAAACCCTACATAGGGTTGCTCTGAGTCAGAACCAACTCGACAGCACTTAACAACAAAAACATACATGTTAAATAGGAGCTCTAGTAGCACAGTGGATTATGTGCGTACTGCTAACTGCAAAGGACAGCAATTCGAATCTATCAGTTGCTCCGTGGGAGAGAAATGAGGCTTTCTGCTACTGTAAAGATTTACAGCCTTGGAAACCCTATTCAGGGTCACTCTGAGTTGGAACTGACTCCACAGCACACCACCACCACTACTACAACCACCATACATGTTAAATATTGATCAATCAAAAAACCCCAAGGCTCTTGAGTTGATTCAGACTATTTTGTTGTTGTTAAGTGATATAAAGTCAATTCCAACTCACAGTGTTGCTATATAGGGTTTCTAAGAAGCCGCTGGTGGGTATGAACTGCCAATTTTGTGGTTAGCAAGTGCTTATTGTGCAGTGTTACACAAGGAATCCCTAAGACTCTATAGGATAGAGTAAAAGTGTTCCTTAGGGTTTCCAAAATTGTCCATTTTTATAGAAGCCGACTGCCTCATCTTTCTCCCAAGGAGCGGCTGGTGGGTTTGAACTGCCAACCTTTACGTTAGCAGTCCAATACTTAGCCCAGTGCACCATCAGAGCTCCTTACATATTTACCAGTAACCCTAAAATAAGAGAATAGACTCCAGAATTTATAAGGCAATAAAAAAATAATTAAATAAATGAATTACAAATTAAGGCTATCTAACTTCAACTCTGGAGCTCTGGTAGCGAAGTGATTAAGAATCAGGCTGCTAACCTCAAGATCAGCAGTTCAAAACTACCAGCTGTTCCACGGGGCAAAGAAGAGGCTTTCTGCTCCGTAAAGATTTATAGCCTCGGAAACCTTATGCAGGGTTGCTATGAGTTGGAACCGACTCCATGGCACATAACCACCACCACCAACTACAACTTGGTCCTTATTATGACTATTGACAATTCTTTACTTCATCTGTTGCCTCTATCACATTTCCTACAGTCACTATTCCCAGCATTTTCAGCCAAGTGCCTCTCCTAATATCCCCAGCAACATTTCTAAAGAATTGTCGTTGTTAAGTGCTGTCAAGTCAGTTCCAACTCTTAGTGGAAGGTTTTTTTGGTGAACCTTTTATTGTGCATTGAGTGAAGGTTTACAGAGAAAATCACCAGCTTTACATTCAACAAATAATATGTTTTGTTCATTTCAAGGATTACAATCCCTCCATGTAACAACAGTTATCCTCCTTCCTCCCTGTGGTTCCTATTTCCCTTCCACCCATCTTCCCATCCCTTCTCAACTTTGTCCTTAGGAAAATGTTGCCATTTTGATTTTAAATGATGGACCATCCCATGGTCAGCATATGTTACTAGTGTTGTTGTTGTCCCCATATACCTAAGTACTGGTTGGCTAAAAGTTGGGTCAGAGGGTGAGTTCCCTTCCAGACCTAAAGGGTGGTCTAGGGCCATAGCTCAGGTTCCTCTAATCTCTTTCTGACCAGTAAAGCTGGTCTTTAATTTACTATAATTATGAAATAATTTTAATTTTTGTTCCACATTTTTTACTACTCTCTCTGGTGCTCTAATCTGATCTCTTGCAGAGCAGTTGGTAGTGATAGCCGGGCACCGTTTAATTCTTCTGGTCTTAGAGTCATAGAGACGGATGTTCACATGTTCCATTAATCCACTGGACTAATTGATTTTAAGCCTCTTCAGTTCTTATCGCTCTTCTTTCTCCCGCACATGGAGAGACCAATAGTTGCCTTAGAAAGCCACTCATGAGCTTTTGAGATCCTAGATGCTACTCATCCAAGTAGGATGTAGAGCATTGTTTTTGTGGACTATGTAATGCCAGTTGACTATGGTGTCTCCTGAAACTATGGTCCCAAGCCTCCAGGTCCAGCAGCTCATTGCCTCAAGATATTTGGTAATATCTAAGAAGTTTTCATCATTTTGCCTGCTGCATGCATCATCACATTCATAGTTGTGTTTGCAGTAAAGGTAGATACTCATGTACAAATATCCTCTTTCAAACTCTTAGATATTTGTGGGATATATTTGAACTACCACCCTTATGGTTAGCACTCTAGAGTTATCCAACAGTGCCAGACCAGGACTCCATAAGAATATTCTTTACCATTTTATGTTGTTGTTGTTGTTAAGTGCCATGAGTCGGTTCCGACCCATAGTGACCCTGAACAGGGTTTCCAAGGCTGTAAATCTTTACGGGAGCAGAAAGCCTCATCTTTCTCCCACGGAGCAGTTGGTAGTTTCGAACTGCTGACCTTGCGGTTTGCAGCCCGATTGGTAACCACTATGCTACCATTTTATAGCAGGGATATTTTCATCTGTTTACTACAGCCATTTACATATTCTCATTTGTCCTGGATTAATAATAACAGCCTACTTCCCACAGTTGAACCCTTTCTCGCTCCACACTGGCCACATTTTCTGCCTCCTACAAATGTGTTTAAAGATGAGGCTTTCTACTCCCGTAAGGATTTACACCCTCGGAAACCCTGTACAGGGCTGCTATGGGTCGGAACCGACTCGACGGCACTTAACAACAACAACAACAAATGTGTTTAGTTTTGTTTTACTTTAAAAAATCTTCATCTCAACTCTGCTACTTCTTTTTAAGTTAATGACTTCCTTTTTAGTTTCTGGTTCTGAGTTACATATAATGACCACAACAGAAAATTTAGCTTTTGCTTATTTCTTATATTCTTGTATTTTTTCTTCCAATGTTGTTGCTGTTAGGTGTCTTCGGGTCAGTTCCAACTCATCGGGACCCTATGCACAGCAGAATGAAACACTGCCTGGTCCTGCGCTATCCTCACAATTTTGTTATGTTTGAGCCTATGCCAGAAAGGATGTGGAACTAGGGACATCACTGCTGACATCTGATGGATCTTGCTGAAAGCAGACATACTAGAAAGAGGTTATTTGTGCTTTAGACTATGCAAAGGCTTTCGACCGTGTGGATCATGGCAAGCTATGGAGAACACTGCAAAGAATGGGTATTCCCAAACACTTGATTATTTTCTTGAGGAAACTCAAAATAGACCACGAGGCAGTCATTAAAACAGAACAAGGGGATATTGAATGGTTTTAAATCAGGAAAGGTGTGTGCTAGGGTTGTATTCTTTCAACTTATTCAATCTGTATGTTGAGCAGATAATCTGAGAAGCTGGATTATATGACGATGACTACACCAAAAGTATGGCCAGAATGTTCCATAAAGGCTAAGATGGAACAGAAACTGTGACACCTTATCTGGAGCCCATTGTTGCTGCCATTTTCAATCCAGCTACTCGTGGGTCTTCCTCTTTTTGCTGAAGTTTTTTTCTAATATAACATTGAAAATGGGCTTCATTTTTGACATATTTATAGAAGAGTTCATGAAGCAAAAACTGGGCACAATTCATTTTCTTTACATAGTGCCATGAGTAAGGGGACACAGAAAAAATATTTCAAAATATTTAAAGTCTTTATTTCATGTACTTACTAGTTGGTGGTGGTGTTAGGTGCCGTTGAATAGGTTCTGACTCATAGTGACGCTATCACCAACAGAATGAAACACAATGCCCAGTCCTGCACTATCCTTTGTTACATTTGAGTTCACTGTTACACTTGAGCCTATTGCTGCTGCTGCCACTATGCCAATCCATCTCATTGGTGGTCTTGCTCTTTTTGGCTGACCTTCCACTTTACGAAGCATGATATCCCTTTCTTCAGGGACTGGTCCCTCCTGATAATATGTTTGAAGTATGAGACACGAAGTCTTGCCATCTTAGCTTCCAAAGGAGCATTCTGGCTGTATTTCTTCCAATACAGATTTGTTTGTTCTTCTGGCAGTCTATGGTACTTTTAATATTATTCCCCAGCGTCATAACTCAAATGATCCATTATTCTACGGTCTTTCTTATGCACTGTCCAACTTTCACTTGCCCATGAGGCTACTGAAAATACCATGGCTTGGATCAGGGGGACTTTAGTCCTCAAACTGGTATCTACTACTCCCTTCTCTTATTTGTAGGGGTGGAAAAATTGCAACAATTTAACCTGTGTCAAAATCTGAGAGTAACTTACCCTTTTTCAGTTTCCGGACAGCCAACATACAATGACTAGGAGAGAGATCCCATATTCTTAAGGTTTTATCATCACTTACAGTAGCACAGATGGGTAGGTAAGGATGTGTGGCCAAACCCCACACCTCTCCTTCCATGTGTCCCTATTAAAGAAGCACAGTTAAAAACAATTTAACCTAATGATAAGTATAAATATACTTTTAAAAGGCCAACTTAGAATAAAACTCACTCACCAGAAGTCACTCCCCAGTGAATTCCACTCCTCAAAGTGGTGAAAATTACTTAAAAACTAAACCAGACACATTTAAAGTCTCTGGAAATGGTCCCAAGTACATACAGCAAATAAAGAAACATTTACTCTTTAGTAGAAGAACTACTAAAATTTGGTGAGACCAGTGCATGTATTTGAACAAAGACCTTCCTTCTGTGCCCACTTCAACTCATGGAGAAGGAAACTACTGCAGACTGAAGCAGCCAAGAATAGTTCCAGGTTTTATCAACACTTATAGCAGTTCGAAACTACCAGCCGTTCTGTGGGAGAAAGATGAGGCTTTCTGCTCCTGTAAAGACTGACAGCCTTAAAGACCCTTGCAGGGTCACTTAAGTCAGAACTGACTCCATGGCACACCACCACCACCACTACAGTAGCTCGGATGGACAGAGAAGGATGGACAGAGATGGACAGCTCTCTATCCAAGGGCTACTTTCCTAGGAGAGGCAGGATATTAGCACTTCCCATCCTGCCTGCAGCTACCTGTGGCTGAGGCTAGGCTCCAAGAGAATGCAGTCAAGAGGTAGGGGCTCCCTTCTTCTGCCCAGTCCCATTTGCAGGACAGAGGCTCTACTGACAACACTGGGGCCTTGACCACCAGTGACTCAGCTTATAAGGCAGTGGCTCCAAACTGGGAGAGTTATACCAGGAAGATCTGAAGCTACTTTCCTCTTCCTGAGCCCCTAAAGCAGTGGTTTCACTGAGAGAAGCACACAACTGACTCCACTTCCAAGTCTAACAGAGATTCTACCTGGAGGAAGAAGCAAGCAAAGAAACAGGTAGTTCTCACAGAAACTGACTTCATTTGCAATAAGGTGTGAAAAATGCAAGCCTAAAGCTGATTTAAAAAACAGTGGAGATTATGATGACAGGTAATTGGGAGAAAACTGGGAGATTCATTGAACTGTAACTAGAGAACTAGAACTTTACAAAGAAATAGCTGAGAGGAGCTATGGGATCAGAAAAAAAAAACCCTCAAACACTGGTATAAGAAACTATCCCCTTGAAAGAGCCCAAATGTAATTGGTTTAGTCTCTGGAGCAATTTATGCCACAGAGCAGCATCGTTGAAAACAGGGTGTCTAACTGGTTCAGTCATGGCCTACGAATGAAACTAGAACAGACCTAAATTTGTAAAATGTGGGTGAACCAGAACAATAGCCAGACAGGAAAATTTATGAGTAGATGCCCTGCAGAAACTTAACCTCCCTCTCAGTAAACAAGAGCAGTGGATGCACTGCATAGAAACCAAATCTTTTGATTGGCAGAGTCAGAAACAAAGGTTGCCCTCCTCAAAGGTGGCAGCTGATGCACCACTTTGAATGTGTGTCACTCTTCATGATGCTGCCAACAATCCAATCTCCCACATAAGGCTCCTGAAAGGGCTCACTACGCTTCTGAGTCTCCCATTCCAGGGTTTCAACCTATAATTTTTCCTGTTCTGGTTATCATTCAACTTCACCAACATTTTATAAATTTGGGTCTGCGCTAATTGTGTTTCACTGGTCATGACTCAGCCAGTTTAAACGAGTTCAAAGCCTGGGTGAAAATAATAGCATTGTTGTTGTTGTTAAGTGCCGTTGAGTTGGTTCTGACTCATACCTGTACAGGGTTTCTGAGGAGCAGCTGGTAGGTTTGAACCACTGACCTTGTGGTTTGCAGTCTAGTGCTGATCCTACAGCACCACACCAGGAGTCCAACTAGTATTATCAACTAGCAATTAATAGAATTTAACAGCTGGGTGCTGACAGAGAAAGAGACACAAAGAGCCCTGCCCAAACCACTGCCATTCAGGGTGCCTGTGGCATGTGTCTCCCTGAGAAACAAAAGAGACTTACCACTGTGTGGATGAGGAGAGACACCACTGAAATAATTCTGTTAGTCACTAGGAAAGAATCCAGAAATAGCAGTAATAAGTCCCAGAAAAGGGAGAGCGGAGCAGGACCAGAATCACTACAATACAGTATCAAAATGTCCAGTTTCCAATAAAAAATCATGAGGCAACAAAGAAACAGCAAAGTGTGACCCATACTGAAGAATAAAAGTAGGCAACAGAAATGATTTAAGAAAGCAACCAGATTTCAGATTGAATAAGGACTTCTAGTCAGTCATTATAAATATGTTCAGAGAATTAAAGGAATTCAGGTTTAAAGGTATAAAAGAAGGATGATCTAAAATAAGTAAACAGTCACAGTATCTTATGAAGCAGATATCAATAAAAGATAGAAAATGAAATCAAGTTCTGGAATTATAAAATATAAAAAACAATATGAAAAATGCACAGAAAGGTTAGCAGTAGGTTTGAAGTGGCAGAAACAAGAACTAGAAAACTTGAATGCCGATTAAGAGTGACTGTGAAAATGCTTGGCTGTCTTTTGAATCTTGGTTTCCCTGGCATATCATTATAAAATACACTTTTATAATGAATAGCCAGAAGTATCACCATAGAAAGCTTCTAAGTGAATCTTCTGCCTATAACTGACTGGAATACCTAAAATGGGGCCACAACATGCCTCTGCATTACATAAGACCAGAGCTGGAATACTGAACAGCATCCAGAATCTTTAGAGGTGGGAAATTTTCACTTGAAAGGATGGGCAGACCAACTTGGAGCAGCTAGAAGAACAGAAGATACTTCTGGAAAGAAAGACCAACAGGAAAAATACAAAACAATAAAGGTAGTTGGACTGATTACTATAAGAACAAGCAAGTTGCTCACACAGGAGACATCATGGCAAGCGGTAGGGTCCCCTCAGGGCAAACCCCTTCCAAGACTAAGACTTAATGGGAATACACACTCTGATCGGTGACCACATTCGTCACTGATAAACAGAAGTGAGGGAAAAACAGCAATGAAGCTGCGAGCTATGCCCTACAACGTTCAACAGACTCCTGTGAACCTAGGTAGAGACCTGGTTGGCCAGCAGTGTGGCAAGACCTGGGGACTCTTGGGCCCAGAGTCAGTGACATAGCCACGGAGGACTAGAGTGGAGAGTGAAGTGTCCAGCTGATAAGAAGAGAGGGCATATACACAAAAACATCTATACTTGCAGATAATACCCACTTGACCTGGCTTCAATGACTGGATGATCAGAGCTCAACTAGAAGAAGAAAGAAGAGGGAAAAAAGAGTAATCTGATACAATTTGATGAACTTGACCTACACCTATGGATGCAGTAGCTCAAAAGAGGGAACATATCTATACAGCAAGGATCATTCCCACCCCCTCCATACAATGAGTAGACAGGGATGGGCAACTTGGACATTGGCTACCCAAAATGGGGGGAGGGGCTACAAATGTAAGAAGTGACTAGCTTACAAGCTTTCAAGAGGAAGCCTAGATCCAGAGGACATGGAGGAAAGTAGAATCTCCACTGAGTAGTATCTAATCTGTCTAGGCAGGGCTGATAAAAGGAGAGGCAGATAGGTTTCTTGTGATACATTAGTGAATAATTGTTATTAGGACTGACTGTGAGGGTTGGAAATGTAAAGGTAGATGTTTTGTAGCAGAAGGAGAGGAGTGATTGACTTTGCAGTCTAGGAGCGGAGGTCCCTGAGACCATCAAGGGAGAAGAGCAGAGAGCGGTACCCAGAGAAGCGGTGATGCCAGAGATGGAGGCAGAGACGATGACATGGAGAGATGGAGAGGCTGGGGACTTTAGACCCAGAGAGGGAGAGGGGCTGTGTGCTGATGACTGGGGAGGGGGTGGGGGGGATGGGGGGCAGGCTTGCAGGGTATACCCTTTGGTTGGTTGATGATACATGGAAGGGATTGTAACCATGTCAATGAAACGATAAACGATAGAATGAATGTAAAGCTAATGTTCTCCCATGTAAACTATCACATAATTCACAATAAAACATTAAAAAATTTTTAAAAATTAAAACTGGAAAAAAAAAAAGAGTGACTATGAAATCTGAAAAACAGAGAGAAAAAAGAATGAAGACAAATATACAAAGTTTCAGCAAAAATGGAACACCAGTAAGCACAACAACATTCGTGTACTGGGAGTGCAGAACAGAAAGAGAAAGCAGCAGAAACATATTTGAAAACATAATGGCAGAAAAAGCCCTAATTTTGATGAAAACCATTAGTCTACTCATTTAAGAAACTCAACACAAAAGATCCACATACAGACACATCATAGTAAAATGCTGACAGTCAAAAAGAAGTGGAAAGGCTTGAAAGTAGCAAAAGATGATTCATCACTTATAAGGGGACTTAAACCCTCAGTAACAATGAAGACCCTATAAACCACCTAAAGTGCTCAGAGAAGCAAAGTGTCAATGCAACCTTCCAAAAATGAAGCTGAAGTAAGGACAAGCCAAGACAAAACGAACAAAACAAAACAAAACAGAGAGAACTGCTGATGGCCAACTCACTTTCCAAGAAATACTAGAGAAAGTCCTTCAGGCTCTCTAATTAGCTCTAATAATTTGTCAATTCATTCTCCTGAATTTTCTAGGTATAAGATCACATCATCTGCAAATACTGCCAGTACTGTCCATTCATTTCTAACATTGACACATTTTATTGCTTTGTTCTGTTTTACTGGGGATGCTGAAACTTCATACACAGGTTGGACAAAACGGAAGAAAGAATTCTTGTCTTGTATCCTGATGTAAAGAAGACAGTAAAATATTTGAGATCTTTGACTATAAAATGTATCAGAAATAATAATATGTCACTTATGACTTCTAAATATTTTCTCACAACTATGAAATTTCTATTTTTGAAGAGGTCCATCTACAGATTCATCTGTAAAAATGTATTGTGTTAATATCAATATTTTCCAAGAGATAAAAAAAATGTTAAATACCATGAATTTGTGTTCTTCTTACTTAAAAGTCATATTATGTAACTCCAATAAACAGTAAAAGACCTAAGTCCGATAGTTAATTTAAAATACAATGTCTGTCACTGGCTTATAGATTCTCCTTGATATGCCAGGATCTTATGTTAACACTAAAACATGTGCAGTATTCTTATCTATGCATGTTTTTTGGTGTCTTAACAGGAGTGAAGTGAGAGCTGGAGAAAAAGTAATTCTATACTGAGAAAGAAATTAATTCTTTTTCACGGAAACCAAAGTTTTATGTTACTACAGAGTTAGATATGGACAATTTTTCATTAGGATAGAGTCTACCTTATTTACTGTGTTTGTATTGATTTATTTCCCTCCTTACTTTTCAGAAAAATGTAGCATAGATGATGCATATCTAATATGGAGAAAAGGGAAGCTCTGTACGATAAGCACTGGTCTATAAATGACAAGGTCGGCAGTTCGAGCCCACCAGCCACTCTGCAGGAGAAAGATGAGGCTTCCTGCTTCTGCAAAGAGGCACAGCCTTGGAAACCCTGTAGAGGGTTGCTATGAGCTGAAACTGACCAGAAGACACTCATCAACAACAAAACCTAAAATAAACCATTCGACTGTATATGTTATGGAGCATATGACCTGCTGTTTAACTCTAAATTTCTCCTACTCAAATTTTTATATTTTATTTATTTTTAACATCTTCTCATTGAGAATGTTTTTAGTAGTTGTTATGGGTTAAACTATGTTTCTCAATAAGATATGTTGTAGTCCTAACTCCCGAAATGTTTGAATGACTTCAATTGCAAACAGATCTTCGTAGATGCCTTTAGTTGACAGTAGGGTAGGACTTTCTCCTCTATGACTGGCATCTTCTTCAAACAAAGAGGAAATGGGACAGAGATGGACAGACACAAAGGGCAGATGGGCAGGTGGTCATGTGAAGACTGAGGCACAGAGTGGAGTTATGCTATCGCAAACCAAGGCATATCTGGGAGATTCTGCCAGAATTTGGAAAAGACAAGGAGACTTTAGAGAGGGCATTGGCCCTATTACCACGCTGAATTTCGACTTCTGGCCTCCAGAACTGGGAGAGAATTTCTGTTGTTTTAATATACTACTTTGTGGAAATTTGTTAGAGTAGCCTAGGAAACTAACACACAATAACATTCTAGCATGCATTCAGAGAGTCATTTAAAAAATACATACTAAGGGAGAAACTTGAGGGAAAAAAACTAGAGTGTTACAGAAAAACGATAGCCTAAGTCTCAACAAATATATTTCAAAGAAAATTAAATATGAACTAAATGGAATAAATCAAGTTAATTACAACTGGTTTTCTTATCACCAGTTTCTTAATTGTGATAAGAAATTACCTTAAAATATCAGCAATTAATGCATAAGACATGTATATTTATTTACTGATTTTCACACCATTTGCTAGAGTTAACTTAGAATTTTTATGTATATTAACATTAACAACCATTTTCAAATTTTAGTTGTTACATAAGTGAATCAACTTTATGCAAAGAAAAATAGCATATTAATATTAAGATTACCTGGACCAGTAGTGTTATTGGGCCACTTTTATTGACTTCTAGTATTTCACCATTCTTTGTACCAACTAAAATATGACCATGTCCTAATGATATGGCACGGATGGATGGATGATCTTCCAAGAGAAGACCTGAAATGTTAAATAGAGACGTCCTTTCAGGTGTGAAACTAGGATTACACCAAGATGTAAATTATTACTCAGGATGCTATTTTGACACTGAATATTAGGTTACAAATATAGCCTTCTATATTTTAAGAATACTAAGAAATGAATTGCATATTCCCTGACCATTCAATGTACCAGTCTCGAAAGAAAGTACCACCTATATATTACAGTGTTATGATTTTACATTATCCCAGAGCCTCTCCTACCATTCTGATAACCATTTCTTTGCCTATTTTATTAGCCCTTCCTCATCTACCTACTGTCCTACCTAGAGCACTTACAATATTCAGATTAGTAGTTTTAATTCAATTCAACTAAAGCCATATCCATTTATGTGTATCATGTGCTAGGCAGGCCTGAGGGACAGAGTGGACCCAGTTGCCCCTCTTGGAGAGCACACAATGAGGGAGGGAAACAGAGCCCGAGTGAGCGCACGTTGAAAAGGAAGCATGTAGCAGTGGAATTGCGGTGATTCAATCCAGAAGAAACAGTGCTTGAGATCTGAAAACTGACTACATGGTCAGGAAACTGGAGGGGCAGGAGTGATGAGAAAGGGGAATTATAGGCAGAAGTAACCACATATGTAAATGCCCAGACAAAAAGATGGGAAAGCCTGGCAGGAAGACATGACAGAAAGGGCACAGGGGACAGGACCTAGAAGTCACAGTAGAGGACAAATGCCAAGTGTGCAAAGAAGCTCCTGCAATGCTCAGGTGAAGATTTCCTATGAAAATTTCAAATGTTAACAATTATTACTAATACCCTGTAAGTGGTAGCTGTTTTATTATGTGCATTATAGGAAATGGATTTCATAAGGATCACAACGATTCTAGTAGCCAGCTAAATAGCCTCTCCCTTTTAACTCTGATGTCCTTCTAGTAAACAAGGAAAAACATTTTGCAAGTGTTCCACCTCAGTGACCCAGCTTGCTAATGAGCAGTTCATCTCTTCCTACAAAGGAACACTATGAGCTCTCAAATCACCTTTAGATCCTGGGGCCAAAGCAGCTCTTTTTATAGCGTAAGTCTTGAGACATCTTTCAAAGGAATCATCCCAAAGAGCTACAACACCATCTTTCCCTCCTGTTACAAATCCCTATAGAAATGAGAGGCTCAAATTAGTAAAGACCCAAATTTAAAAAAAAAAAAAAAATTCCTTTATATTGAAAAATTCTAGACGAAAGAATATTTATAGCTTAGAATATTTATAGCTGGATGTTCCAGCTGGTAAACAGCAGGAATTTGCATAAGAATTCATTATTGTTTTTTTGCCTTAACACCAACACGGAGCCTGTACAATCTTTTCAGGGACACTAAACATTAGGATACAACTTTAAAGAAATAGTTTCAATTTTTGAAGCATAGTGTAGATCTAGTTTGGAAAGTAAACTATATAAGGGGGTTTCACAAAGTTCATGAAAAATTCCATTATCTTTAAATTCCATTTTTCCATGAAGTTTTTGAAGCCCCCTCGTACTCACAACCTCATCCACTGAGAAGAGGGGATATAAGAACAGTACCGCCCCAAAAGGATATGGTGATTATATGTAAGGCATTTAGCACAATGTTTGACACTAAGTAAGAATTATTAAGGTAATTAAAAAAAAACAAAAAACAGCTGAGTTATTTCACTGTGGTTAAGAGTCTGAGATGCAAGGAAGGTCAAGAAGCTAAATCTTCCACTCTCCTGACAAGACTCCACAGATGATCATGGCCCCGCCTGGTAGAAAGGAAGTATGCTATTAACTTCTGAACATGCTCTATGCTCCACAACCAAATTATGTTTAGCTAGAAATATCTTTAGGTTACTTACTTTTTCCAATGCATGCATACTGAATACTGGCCCATCATGAGCTTTAACTGTTTTGACAAGGAAGATGTCTCTCCAGATACACACATCTCCTGTGGATGTTCCAGAGAATGCCATCTCTTCAGCCCATCCATACACGGCACACATCATTGTGTCATTCTTCCCCAATGTGCCGATGTCACCTTTTTTTCCAATCAGTCCACCACCTAGTTGGTAAACATTAAGAAAGTGCCACTTTCAAAATATGCAAAATTATGAAGCAGTCGAATTTTGTTAATATTTTTTCTTTCTTGAAAAAGAAGACATGTAATACGAAGGAGATTTTTAAAAAGAAGAATCTGTCTCTCAAGCTGTGCAATGAACAACATCTGGCTTGGCTGAGACGTCCACACCCCTGGCTACTTTTAGAAAACAGCTTAAGGTCTAATGTTTTTATTGTGAATTATGTGATAGTTTACATGGGAGAACATTAGCTTTACATTTATCCTATTGTTTATAGTTACATTGCCTTGGTTACAACCCCCTCCATGCATCATCAACCAACGAAATGGTATACTCTGCAAGTCTGCCCCCTGGTCGTCAGCACATAGCCCCTCTCCCTTTCTGGGTCTAGAGTCCCCAGCCGCTCCATCTCTCCACGTCATCGTCTCTGCCTCCATCTCTGGTGTCACTGCTTCCTGGGTAGGGTCCCGCTCTCCGCTCTTCTCCCTTGATGGTCCTAGAGACCTCTGCTCCTAGACTGAAAAGTTAATCACTCCCCTCCTTGCTACAAAACATCTACCTTTACATTTCCAACCCTCACAATCAGTTCTGATAACAATTATTCACTATTGTATCACAAGAGACCTATCCACATTTCCTTTCATCAG
>NW_006408543.1:21306235-21307796 GCF_000296735.1 Chrysochloris asiatica | reverse complement strand
CCCCCCCATTTTGGGTAGCCAATGTCCAAGTTGCCCATCCCTGTCTACTCTGTGTATGGAGGGGGTGGGAATGATCCTTGCTGTAAAGATTTGTTCCCCCTTTTGAGCTACTGCATCCATAGGTGTAGGTCAAGTTCATCAAATTGTATCAGATAACTCTTTTTTTCCTCTTCTTTCTTCTTCTAGTTGAGCTCTGATCGTCCAGTCATTGAAGCCAGGTCAAGTGGGTATTATCTGCAAGTGTGGATGTTTTTGTGCATATGCCCTCTCTTCTTATCATCTGGACGCTTCGCCCTTCACTCTAGTCCTTTGTAACTATGTCACTGATTCCAGGCTGAAAAGTTCCCAGGTCTTGCCACACTGCTGGCCAGCCAGGCTCCACCCGGGTTCATAGGAGTCTATTGAACATTGTTGGGCTTAGCTCGCAGCTTCATTGCTGTTTTTCCCTCACTTTTTCTTATTGGGGATGAACGTGATCACTAATCAAAGCATGTATTCCTATTGAGTCTTAGTCTTGGAAAGGGGGTTGCTCTGAGGGGACCCAACCACTTGCCTTGATGTTTCCTGAGTGAGCAACTTGCTTGTTCTTGTAGTAATCAGTCGGTCTGCCTATATTGTTTTGTATTTTTCCTGTTGGTCTTTCTTTCCAGAATTATCTTCTGTTCTTCTAGCTGCTCCAGGCTGGTCTCCCCATCCTTTCAAGTGGAAATTTCCCACCTCTTAAGATTCTGGATGCAGTTCAGGATTCCACCTATGTTGTTGTTGTTGTTGTCAGGTGCCATCGAGTTGGAACTGACTCATAGTGACTCCATGCACAGCAGAACGAAACAATGTCCAATCCTGGGCTAACCTCACTACCTCTGCCACAGTTGACGCCATCAATGATGCCTTATGTAATGCAGAGGCTCCGCAGGAAGCCTCCTTCACTGGGCACATTGTAGCTCCATTTTAGGTGTTCCAATCAGTTATAGGCAGAAGATGGACTTAGAAGCTTTCTATGGTGACATTTCTTGTTATTTCTTTCTCTCCCCCTCCAGTGTCTATTTTATAATGGTATGCAAGGGAAACCAAGATTCAAAAGACAGACAAGCATCTTAACATTATTTCCCACCTTACCCCCATTCCAACCATGTCTCAATCCCTGTATCCTAGAGCCCTGTTCTTACAAGGTTGTGCATACATCATTTTTTACCTCTGTCCCACTGAGCCCATGCAAACCTGCCTAATTGTTCTCCTGTCTGCCTTGTTCTTCCATTCTCCTCCCCTTCTTGTATATTGCCCCCCTCTCCAGGACCCAACTATCCTGTGTCTATTCCCTGCCCTGTGCTCCACCTTCTCCTCGCCCCCCTCACCCCACTCCCATCCCAGCAACTAAAAGAATCCCCTCTGCCCCCTTAGTATGGGTTCTTTATCTTAGTCTTTTACAGTAGTGGTCCTATGCAGTATTTCTCCTTTTGTGACTAATTTCACTCAACATAATGTCCTCAAGGTTCATTCATGTTATGCGGTGGCTTGCAGCTTCCTTGTTATTCTTCAAGGTAGCATAATATTCCATTGTGTA
>NW_006408543.1:21237874-21288418 GCF_000296735.1 Chrysochloris asiatica | reverse complement strand
TTGTACACAGGGCTGTTATGAATTTGGTGCCGACTCCATGGCACCTAATAACAAGGCTAAGGATCAAAATTAAGGCTGTTGCATAGAACAAGAGAGACAAATCCAGCCCTGCCTTACCTGATTTAATCTTTACCACACACAATGTTAGGTGTCAGATGTGAGTATCTGCACTTTACCAAGGAGGAAACAGTAAGACTTAAGTAGCTAGCCCAATCTCACAAAGTAGTACTTTCTTAGCCCTACTTATCAGACTTATTAATTAGCTAAGTTTCAACAAATATATTTATCTGAAACCAATTTCATACTAAGTTCAAGTATCTCCCCAAGAGTGTGTGTGAAATTCCTATGTTGTACTCAGCATATACTTGTAAATGTAGTCTGAAAATGTGTTGTTATTGTTAGGTGCCATCCAGTCAGTTCCAACTCATTACTAATGTATGCACAACAGAACAAAACACAATCCAGTCCTTCCCCATCCTCAAAATTGTTGTTACATTTGAGCCACTGTGTCAAGCCATCTGATTGGGAGTCTTTCTCTTTGCTGCTGTTCTTATAAGTGTCATCGAGTAGGTTCCGACCCACAGTGACCCTATATAGGGTTTCCGAGGAGCAGCAGGTGAGTTTGAACTGCCGACCTTGTGGTTCAAATTGATCTTGTGGTCGAGTGCTTATCCTACAGGGCCATACTAGGACTCCTCTTTGTCACTAGCTATTTCTTTCAATCATCATGTCCTTTTCCAGGGACTTATTCCTCCTGATAAATTGTCTGAAGTATGAGAGATGAACTCTTGCTATCCTGGCTTCTAAAAAACATTCTGACTACGCTTCTTCCAAAGCAGATTTGTTCTTCTAACAAACCACGGCACTTTTATTATTCTTCTCCAACACCATAATTCAAATACAACAATTATTCTACAGTCTTCCTTATTTACTTACCCAGCTTTCACATGCAGATGAGACAACTGACAATACTGTGGCTTGGTTGAGGTGCATCTTAGTCCTTAAAATGTATTTGCTTTTGAGTACTTTAAAGAGGTCTTTTGCAGCAGATTCACCTAATGCAATACATTGTTTGATTTCTTGACTGCTGCTTCCATGAATGTTGATAGTGGATCTAAGAAATATGAAGTCTTCAATCTCTTTTCCATTTATCATGATATTATTTACTGGTTTGGTTGTGAGAATTTTTTAATCCACACTTAAGGTTGTTGTCTTTTATCTTCATCAATAACTATTTCAAGTCCTCTTCGCTACCAACAAGCAAGGTTGCATCATCTGCATATCATAGGTAGATAATGAGTTTTCCTCCAATCTTGATGCTATCTTCTTCTTCATATAATTTAGCTTCTCAAATTACTTGCTCAGCATACAGATTGGATAAATACAGTCAAAGGATACAATGCTGGTATATACCTTTCCTGATTTTAAAACATTTAGTATCTCCTTGTTCTGTTCTAATGACTGCCTCTTGATATAAGTACAGGTTCTTCAGGAGAGCAATTAAGTGTTCTGGAATACCAAATCTTATCAATGTTATCCATAGTTTGTCATTGATCCACAAAGTTGAAAGCCTTTTTAAAGTCATTACAGCATAAATAAGCATCTTTCTGGCATTCTTGCTTTCACCAAGATCTAGCTGATATCAGCAGTGATATCCCTAGTATCACGTCCTCATCTGGAACTGGCTTGAGTTTCTGGCAATTACCTGTCAATGTACTGGACATCTGGAGTGGCACTGTAGGATAAGCACTTGACTGTGAACCACAAAGTTGGCAGTTCAAACCCACCACCTGCTCCTTGGAATCTGCTGAGACTTCGAACCAAAAATCAACGGCACTTAACACCAACAGTACTGTTGCAATCATTTTTGAATGATCTCAAGCAAAATGTTACTTGCATGTGATATTAATGATATTGTTTGATGATTTCCGCATTACATCACATTATTTCTCTTTGGAATGGGCACAAATATGGATCTCTTCTATCCATTGGCCAGCTAGCTGTCTTCCAAATTTCTTGGAATTGTGAGTGCCACCAGTGCAGCATGAGTTTGTTGAAAGATTTCAATTTGTATTCCATCACTTCCTGGAGCCAAGTTCAGCACAGCGTGGAGTTCTTTCAATACCATCAGCTCTTGATCATATGCTCCCTTTTTGAAAGGTTGAACATCAACTATTTCTTTTTGGTAGAGTGGCTGTGCATACATCCCATCTTCTTTTGGTGCTTTCTACAGCATTCAATATTTTACCCACAGAACACTACAATATTGCAAGTCGTGGATTGGAAATTTTCATTTCATTCAGCATGAGAAATGCTGAGCATGTTCTTCCATTTTGGTTTTCTAATGCCAGGTGTTTGCACTTTTCATTACAATACTTGACTTTTTCTTCTCAAACTGCCCTTTGAAAAATTTAAACAACACATAACTGGTGACTATACCCATGGACCTCAATAGATGGAATACACAGAAATCAAAGTGACTCATCTATTGTAAGAGACAGTGTAAAAGCTCAATATCATTAGCCATTTCTTTTACTTCCTCATATCTTCTACTTGCTTTAGTAGCATTCTTAGGCTGGACAGCAAATTTCAGAATTTTTTCTGCTATCCATTTTGGTTTTTTCTTTATTTCGTCTTTTAAATGACCTTTTTCGTTCTTGCTATATGATGTTCATGATGTCATCCCACAGCTCTTCTGATCTTCAGTCATTAGTGTGTTATGAATCAAATCTGATCTTGATATGGTCTCTAAGTTCAGGTGGGATATATTCATGGTCATATTGAACTTGCTCTAATTTTCTTCAGCTTCAGACTGTGCTTGTATATGAGAAACTGATGGTCTTCAATAGTTGGCCCCTGGCCTTGTTTTGGCTGATGATATGGAGCATGTATACTGTCTGTTCCCACAGATGTAGTCAATTTGATTTCTGTGTATTCCATTTGGTGAGGTCCATGGGTACAATCACCTGTTGTTTAAAAAAGCTTTGTACTGGTCTTGCAAAATTGTATCACATGATCTTCAGCATCATTTCTATCACCAAGGCCATATTTTCCCAGTACTCATTCTCCCTCTTCGTTTCCAACCTTTGCTTTCCTATCATAAACAGTTATCGGTGCATCCTGATTGCATGCTTGATCAAATTCAGAATGCAGAAGTGGGTAGAATTCTTCATGTCATCATCACTGGCTTTGGTGATTGGTGTGTAAATTTGAATAATAGTGGTATTAACTGTTCTTGCTTGTTACTGTTGTTGTTAAGTGCTGTCAAGTCAATTCTGACCCATAGCGATCCTGTGTAGGGTTTCCAAGAAGCAGCTGGTGAGTATGAACCACTTCAAACGACTGCAATCTGACACATTAGCCCACATTATTCTATCACAGACAGCACTGTACTTTAAAATAGATCTTTATATGTTCTTTTTGATAATGAATACGATGTCATTCCTCTTCGATAATGAATACGATGTCATTTTCTTCAATTTATCGTGAACCATATGTTTATCTGATTCAAAATTGTCAATACCAGTCCATTTCATCTCACTTATGTCAAGGATTTTGATCTTTATGTGTTCCATTTCATTTTTGACACCTTCGAATTTTCCTAGATTCAGACAACGTACATTCCATGTTACTATTATTAGCAGGTCCTTACAGCTGTTTCTCCTCATTTTGAGTTGTGCCCATCACAAAATGAAGGTCCTGAGGGTTTTGCTCCACTCCTGTCATTATGGTCAACTCTACTTTGGGAGGCAGCTCTTTTCCAGTTTTAGTTTGAGTGCCTTTCGACCTGAGGTGCTTATCTGTTGGTACTAAATCTGACAATGTCTGTTGGTATTTATAATGTTTTCATCTTTCAGCACTGTAGCTGACACTGTTCCTCTTCTATTCATGAGGTTCTCAGGGGCTACACACTCAGAAGTAGTCTGCCTCTCCTTTCTCCTAGGCGGTCTTAGTCTGGAAGCTCCACTGAAACCTGTCCATCATGAGTGACCTTCTACTATTAAAATGCCTTTGCCATAGCTCCCAACATGCAAGCCATACAGGATGACAAACTGACAGACGAGTGATGGCAAAAGGCAATGATTTCTCAACAACTCCAATGTTTCTATGCTTAGGTTCCTTCTCTTCAGACGAGGAATTGAGGGCAAGATAGGCAATATTCAGCGTCCTCTCCCCAACCCAGCCCAACTTTCTCTCTTCTCCGGCCCCAAAGGAAGTGAACGACTAGTCAGATTAGTCACTACCTGGTAGTCACAGAATCCAAATCATGTACTCCTGCTATTTTGGGGGTTCCACTAGTTAATCCTATACAGGGTTGCTATGAGTCAGAATCAACTCGGTGGCACTTAGCAACAACAAACCCCAACCTACTAAATCAGAAACTCTGGAGATGGGACTTTTAGCAAGTTTCTCAGCTAGTTCTGCTGCACATTGAAGTGTGAGAATATTGTTCTTGAGTAAGGTCTGGTCATCTCCAAAGTTCTGTTTGTTCTCTGTGAGTGGCCTGTAGTTCTACTTCATGTAACTGTTAGGGTGAACAGACTTGGGGATTCTCTCTCCCACAACTGACATATCTGATCATGGAATTCTCAAAGCCTCTATCAAGGAGCTCTGGTAGCGTAGTGGTTATGAATCGGACTGCTAATCTCAAGGTCAGCAGTTCAAAGCTACCAGCTGTTCCGTGGGGGAAAGATCAGACTTTCTGCTCCCATAAAGATTTACAGTCTCGGAAACCCTATACAGGGTCGCTATTTGTCGGAATCGACTCAATGGCACATAACACCAACATCTAGGATGTAGGTTCCTGGTGGCAAAGTGGTTAAAGCGCTCAGCTATTAACCAAAGATCAGCAGCTTTATGGTAGAAAATACCTCTCTGCTCCCATAAAGATGCGAGTCTAGGAAACTCTATGAGCAGTTCTGCTCTGTCCTGTAGGGTGGCTGAGTTGGAACAGAACCAAGGACACACAAGAACAACAACAGATCTAGGATGGAAGCAAGCAGCTGTTTTAGTCTCAGGCCTAATTCTTCTTCTTCAATTCAGTTTACTTAAAAGCCATGCATTTGGAGGTGTAGACAGTACTTTACTCATATATTAATAAAGTGGGTACTTATTTCTCATTTGCTTAGTGGCCAGAACCCCCAGAGTGGGGAAGGCTGAAATCCCCAGGTTACGAAAGTCTGATTTATGGACAACTCCTACTTGCCCTTTATGAACTCTGGTAGCGTAGTGGTTACGAGTCGGGTTGCTAATCCAAGGTCAGTAGTGGGAAACTATCAGCTGTTCTGCAGGAGAAAGATGAGGCTTTCTGCTCCTGTAAAGATTTACAACCTCAGAAAACCTGTACAGGGTTGCTATGCGTTGGTTCCAACTCCACGGCAATTAACCAGCACCACATACTTGCTCTTTAATGACATGTAAATTCACCCTCACACTGAAACAACTTAACCAATCCCTACAATCACCTTCACTTGCTGCATGTGTAACTTTTAAATTACTAAAAGGCATGGAGACTTTCCTTGCACTGAAGTAAGGGTAAATATGAACCATACGCAGCAGTCCTGACTCACCTACAAACTCCACACAAAGACACATTCAGAACAGACATCATCTAAAACCCAGGGATGACTGTACTAAAGCTGTTAACATTTCTTTTTATATGGTTTAATTTCAGGTCTACCATATGTCTAATCAAACTTAAAAAGAAAACAATTATTCAATTGTGAACTTTTCATCTTAAGGTTATAACCTTATTTTGGGAGGAAACTTTTAATTTGTGAATTGAGCGAAGGTTTATAGAGCAGACCATCAATGATTTCTACATTAACGAAGTATACACTTTTCTTCATCTCAATGACTGCAACCCCCTCCATGTAACAAGAGTCCCATGTTCTCTCTGTGGTTCTTATTTCCATTCCACACTCCTTCGCAACCCTTCTGAACTTTGAAGTCTATTTACTTTTTAAATCTCATATTTCAAACAAACATATAGTTGTTTTTTGCCTCCAAGGCAGAAATAAAGTAGCTCTGATGGTGCAGTAGGTTAAGCATTGGGTTACTAGCTGAAAGGTCAGTGGTTCAAACTCACCAGTTGGTTCAAACTCATTAGCTGCTTTGCAGGAGAAAGATGAGGTTGTCTGCTCCCCACAAAGCTTTATAGTCCAGAAACCCTAGGGAATCTATGTTCGCCCTCGGGAAACCCTGTGGGGTCCTATAGCGTCACCATGAGTCAGAGTCATTAGGGTTCTAGGTATTCATAGTTTTGAGCAACTAAGAGAACCCAATGAAAAAAAATGTGTTTCGATACATGAAATTACTTCTCTTAATTCTGTGATAATGTATTAAATCTCAAGTATGGATATCAATTCATATCCTGTGCTGTTTACAGCCTGAAGCTTATTTAAACTTGAGATATGTCTTCACTCAGCCTATGCCTTTCTAATATTTGTTTGACTTCCTCCTACATATTTTGTCAGAAAGGATTAAATTTACTCAGATTTTGATGTCACATTGCTAAAATTCATATGTATCTGTCTATTTAGAAAAGACTTATAAAAAATTTTAAATGTAACCATCTGTAAGAATTCTAGTTAGAAATCACTAAACTAATCACATTTTACAGTATATAAAGAATCATCATAAAAAATTTCCTTTGAATTTGGACAAAAACCCTGTTTTTAACACAAGGAATGGTCTGGACAGCATATGATTAATTTCCTAAGATAAATTCCTTAGCAAATATAAATATTACATAAATGCAGATGATATATGACAGCAAAATAAACCTTACCTGGACATCACCACCTTCTACACTAGCCCAGAATAGTTGTCAGAATGAACAAACACTGATAGATGACAAGCAACTGGACTCCAGACTTGATTCAGGTTTCACCAGTTTTTCACTATCATCCTTTTTCTGTTCCAGGACCCAACACAGGATCCGATATTGAATTTTGGTAAATTACTCCTAAAAGTAATCATTTGTTAAACATCAAAGAAGCAAAAAGAAGTATTGTCTTACCTGCTCTGCGCCAAAATCGCATGTGTTTAATTCCAGCTGTGATTAATTTATCAGGCACATAAGGGTTCATCTTTACAACAAAAATCTTATCTTTACTTCCTCTGAAATAAATGCAAAAGACGTTTTCACTCTAAAGACACACTAGTCTTGTAATGATCACTTGCCTTATCTGCACCCAACCATGGCTACTCCATTATTGAGATTCTGCTCCCTACTTGTTCCTCAGGTTTGGGCTGTGTAATTTGTCCTTTCGTCATTATTTTAATATGTTACCTCTGCTCAACAAAATCGCAAGTGATAGGGACAGTACAAATTTAACTTTGGTTCGATAGTACCAGTAGTAACTCAGTTTAAAAAACACTGTGTGTAGAGAATGCTATTTGTGGTTTCAATGAGTTTAAGTGTTTTGTTTAAAAATATTTTGCTATAGTTAATAATTTTTCCAAATATTAAGTTAATCTTAAACAATATTTTATTTGGAAATTGTCTATACACTCTGAAAAAAGATTTAGCTCTATTCTGCAAGTCCTTTAACATCTCACTTTATGGAATGGGAAGTTAAAAAAAGGAGTTTTTGATATTGTAGACCATTTCTTCCTTTAAAGCAGTTGTTTTTATTATTATAAAAATAATACAGGCTCAGTGTAGAAAAGTTAGGAAACTAAGAAAAACATATAACAAAGAAATAAACAATAACCTGTAATTTATTTGTGATAGGTTTGTGTGTATCTTTTTTATTACGTCATTATAGAATATGATCATTTATATCATAGCCAGTACTCCTGGTGTGGTTCTGTAGGATCACCATTGGACTGCAAAACACAAGGCTGGCAGTCCAAACCCACCAGCTGCTCCTCGGAAACCCTATCCAGAGTCCTTACAAGTTGGAGCCGACTTGAAGGTACTTCACTTAATATCATAGCCTACCACATAAAAGAATTCACTCTACCAGTAAGTGGAGATTTCAGATAATAACTATTTCCAACATTATACTATATTTACATTAAAAAGTGGGCTCACAATTATACTGTTTATTCAATGGTAATAAAGTTAGCAACAATAAAAAATGTTTCATGTCTACTTGATTTTAAAACTGCTTTAATTAAAACATTCTTATAGTCCAAAGTAACACCAAAAATTTTTTTACCATGTCTTGTTTTTCCTACCTTGCTATTGAAAGTTTCTCTCCTTTCTTCCAGTCCCATAGCACAATAGTGTGACTATCATCTATCCCAACTGAAGCCAAACGCTTCCCATCCGCTGTGAAAATTAATCAGCATGATATATTAAACATTAACGTTCAGGAGATAAAAGAAAACATTCAGTACATACTCTAGAACCACAGCATTATATTCACATTTTTATAAATAATTTTAACTATACGGTATATATAACTGTGGGATACTCCACTGGACTGCAAAGTCAGTTTGAACTGCAAGATTGGCGGTTCGAATTCCTCAGTCGTTCATCGGAAACCCTAAGCAGGGTTACTACAAGTCGAAACGGACTCAATGACACTAACAACAACAACAACAACAATGTAATTGTAACAAGAACCAGAATTTATTCTGGGAGGACTGGCCAAGTGCCCACATGAGCAATTGCATCCTTTACTCTGAGACCTGAAGAACTAGATGGTGCCTGGCTACCATTACTGAACAAATGTTTTGATCAAAGATTCTATGGGCAGCTCCTGATCAAAAGGAGGGAAAGGAAGAACATAATTTCACATTCTCATGGTATTCAGACTTTCTGGAGCCATGAAGGATAGATGAGACCCCAAAGAAAATCTTTAAACCTTAAACCAAAAATATACCCTGAAGTCATAAAACCAAACAGTTTAGCTTAACCAGCAAAAAACTGAGCATTGTGCTCTTATAAGAATTACTGATATGGGATCAAATGGACAATAGCAACTTGAAAGATTAGAATGGGAACTTAGAGGGCAGTGAATGTATGTGAATGGAGGAGAAAGACCTCAGAAAAGGAGGGTGAAAATGTTCGCACAACTTGAATGTCGTCAGCGTTGCTGAATGGTACATGTAGAAACTGCTGATTGGAATATACTTTGCTCCTTGAAAGGGAAGGCTTCCTCTCCTTTCAGAGAGCTATGTACTGCTGTTGGTAAGTGCCGTGGTGTCAGTTCCAACTCACAGTGACCCTATGCACAACAGAACGACTGCATGCCACCCTCACAAACTTTCCAGTTTTAGGCCACTGTTGCAGCTACTGTGTGGGTATTCTCAACAACAAAACAGATAATTGAAAAACAACAAGTAGGTTGCAGACAAACCCTACACAGGTATGAATTCATTAACATAACAAAGGAAATCCTACTCCCAAATGGGATTACAGTCATAGGTATAAGGACAAGGATTCCAACACTTTTCCTTAGGGAAGGGCTTAATTTAGTCCACAGAACTATCACTTCATAGAAATGTTATAAAACAAGATTTTCATTTCTTATCTCTCTCTCTTGGCCACTTTACCCTAAACATTTTCAATGTTTACTTACTGACTATAAAACATTAACTGAGATCAAGGTTTTCGAAAGTAGAAAATATATACTACTGAGATGGTTTTAGGGATTATGCAAACATTTTTCATTTCCATAGAAACCTGCTTATTTTGGTGGTCACTAAATGTTATGCTTATTAGATTCTAACTGTCATCTTGTCAGCAAAGCTCATTTTCAGAATATAATTGCGTAGGACATCTGAAAACAAGTTTAGGAAATGCTATGTATTGCACCTGCATTCTGATCACTCATACTGAGGTAGAAAATGACCTCACCTGAGAAATCTACAGCACAGACACCATACTGGTGGTAGCCCTTCAATACTGACAGTGGTTTACTGGTCTCCGCATCCCATATGTGAATAGCAGGGTCTCTACCTACCTAAAATAGAGGGAAATGGAAAAGTCATTTCAGACAATGAAATTCTTTCTATTCAAATCCATTTAAAGGAAATAAAACAGGAGATTCTTCATCTCTACTTAAGATCATATTTTCTGACAAAGTGGGTATTCTTTGTACTCTATTCTCAGAAAGATAATTTTCTTTTAAGTTTCATTTAAGTTTCGGAACACTCAAATAAAATGCTTCAGAAGTACTTTTTAAAATAAATATGCATTTTATTCATTTTTACCAACTTTAAGAAGCATGTTTATTTCCATTTCTGGTTGTCCCAATTAGTGGAGGGTAGAGGCTAGGAATACTGTTAAACATCTTGCAATGCAGAGGATGGCCACCTACAACAGATAATTCTCCAGTTCAAGATGTCAAGATGAAGAGGCCCTGATCTACAGTTATGACACTACATATCTGTTGTCCTCTTCAGAATGGTAAAAACATGTCTTACTTTATATTCTAAGCACATCAGCTGAGACATAGCATGTGCTCAATGAATGGTTTTTAATAAATGGAAGAAGGGAAGGAAGAAACACAGAGAGAGAAGGAGAGAAGCAGGAAAAAAAGAGTGAAGGGAGGCAGGAAGGGAGAGAGTGAGAAATGGATGTAAGGAAAAAAAGGGAAGACTTTTCTCTCCTTTCATATTGCTGTTGTTAGATGCCATGGAGTCGGTTCCAACTCTCACTGACCCTAAGCACAACAGAACTGTGCCACGCCCCTCCCCAATCTTTCCTATGGTTCAGCCCACTGTTGCAGCTGCTGTATCAGTCCATCTCTTTTTGAGGGGCTGCCTCTTTTTTCACTGATGCTCTAAGAAAAGCTATATAGGATGATGCAAGCTGACCCCTCAATATTTTCTAGAAGGTATAGTGCCTTAACTATATTTACACAGTTTATGGTGCGAGACAGACTTGGGGCTTTAAGTTTTACTACTTACTAGTTGAATGATTTGGGGAGATTCTTTAATTTCTCATGTGGGACCTTAGGATACGCACTGGACTGCAAGGTCAGTTTGAACTGAAATATCACTATGAGTCAGAACTGACAAGAAGGCACTTAACAAAAACCAATCCCCTCAAACATAAACTACGGATGATATCTCACTCTCAGAGGGTTGAGGTGAGAATTGTTGTTGTTCTTAAGTGCCTTTGAATCAGTTCCAACTCATAGCAACCTTGTATAGAGCTACCAAGGATTGGCTGCTGAGTTTGAACCATTGGCCTTGAGGTTCAAACCGACCTTGTGGTCCATGCTTTATCCCACAGCGCCACCAGGACTCCATGAGTACATTTTAAGAAACTGGTTTGGCGCTGTAGGATAAGCACTGGACTGCTAACAATAAGGTCAGTAGTTCAAACCCACCAGTTGCTCCTCAGAAACCCTGTACAGGGTTGCTATGAGTCAGAACTGACTTGACCACACCTAACAACATTAAGCTCTGGTAGCGTAGTGGTTACGAATTGGGCTGCGAACCGCAAGGTCAGCAGTTCAAAACTACCAGCTGTTATGTGGGAGAAAGTTGAGGCTTTCTGCACCTGTAAAGATTTACAGCCTCGGAAACCCTGTACAGGGTCGCTATGAGTCGGAACCGACTCCACGGCACATACCAACAACAACAACATTAAGAAACTAGTAGAATACTTAGTTTTAGTAGGAATCTAATAGCATCACCCCTTCCCTTTCTTCTCTGAGAGCACCCAGAGAGAGGTGTATCCATTTAAAACTTCTCTCAGCATTTCCTACTGTGTTTTCTATGTTGGTAAATCTGAATAACTAACTACCATAACTGCAAATAAAAATGCAGTCATCCTGCTTGTCACACAATATTTTTTAGATAAGTTATTATATAATTTTATTATATAATTTTAGACAACACAACCTGAATGAGATTTCTAGTCCTTATGTATTCTATAATTTTTACTTGTAGTTTTTTAAAAAAAAAATCATCACCTTCCAAGACTCAATTGGAATACACGCTCTGATTGGTGACCACATTCATCACCGATAAGGGGAAGTGAGGGAAAAACAGCAATGAAGCTGTGAGCTGAGCCCTACAATGCTCAATAGACTCCTGTGAATCTGGGTGGAGACCTGGTTGGCCAGCAGTGTGGCAAGACCTGGGGACTCTTGGGCCCAGAGTCGGTGACATAGCCACAGAGGATTAGAGTGGAGAGTGAAGCATCCAGTTGATAACAAGAGAGGGCATATGCATAAGAACACCCACACTTGCAGATAATACCCACTTGACCTGGTTTCAATGACTGTGTGATCAGAGCTCAACTAGAAGAAGAAAGAAGAGGAAAAAAAGAGTAATCTGATACAATTGATGAACTTGACCTACACCTATGAATGCAGTAGCTTAAAAAAGGGAACAAGTCTTTACAGCAAGGATCATTCCCACCCTCTCCACACACAGAATAGACAGGGCTGGGCAACTTGGACATTGGCTACCCAAAGTGTGTGTGTGTGGGGGGGGGGGCTACAAAGGCAAGAAGTGACTGGCTTACAAGCTTTCAAGAGGGAACCTAGAATCAGAGGGCATGGAGGAAGGTACAATCTCCACTGAGTAGTATCCAATCTGTCTAGGCGAGGCTGATGAAAGGAAATGCGGATAGGTCTCTTGTGATACAATAGTGAATAATTGTTTTCAGGACTGCTTGTGAGGGTTGGAAATGTAAAGGTAGACATTTTGTAGCAAGGAGGGGTGTGATTAACTTTGCAGTCTAGGAGCGGAGGTCCCTGGGACTATCAAGGGAGAAGAGCAGAGAGCGGGACCCTACCCAAAGAAGCAGTGATGCCAGAGATGGAGGCAGAGACAACGATATGGAGAGATGGAGCAACTGGGGACTTCAGACCCAGAGAGGGAGAGGAGCTGTGTACTGACGACCGGGGTTGGGGGCAGGCTTGCAGGGTATAGCCTTTGGTTGGTTGATGATGCATGGAGGGGATTGTAACCATGGCAATGAAACGATATAAAGAGGATGAATGTAAAGCTAATGTTCTCTCATGTAAACTAACATATAATTCACAATAAAACATTAAAAAAAATCATAACAGAAAGAAGACAAACTAAAATGCTTGGTTCTAAACTTAAAATAACAACATATAACAAGCACAATAAACTATAAGAAAAATTATAGACAAATTTTATTAACAATATGAAAAGAAAATCCTAGTCTACAAAATTCTTTACTCTGCATTTCTCAACGTACAAAAGAAGTGGACAAGCCCAACTTTAAAACCCAAGGAAAAGTTAACCTACCTGTCCTGTTGCCACATAGTCTTTCAAAGGATGAATGCCCAGGCAGAGAATCTCGTCGTCGTGACCCAGGTAAAAACGCTGTGTGTTCTGCTGCCGGTTGTAAATGACACCCACTGCTGCCACATGGTAAACAATCTCACCAATTTGAGTGTAAAACAGATTACTTCGACAGTCATACCCTCTGTAACTAAGATAGAAAACAGTAACTGTGGCCTTGTATATGATCAATACGGAATACACAGAGGAGAAATGGGTCCTTTATGGGTTATTCAACTACCAGTTTTAAAGGATAGTGAACAGTGCAAAGAAAATATAAATAACTTAGGTCCCATAAACTTTTATGAGCTGCTCTCATTTCAAATAGCCACTAAATCCCAAGATATAATATTAAAGGAAGCAAGGTATAAGACAGTGGCCATAGTACACTATTATTCAGGTAAATATAATATCAAACTGGAGTCCAGGTCACTGCACTGCATGGCTGGTTCGAATCACAGGGTCGTAGAATCAATCTCACCAGCTGCTCTTCTGAAACCCTATATAGGGTCACTATGAGTTGGAACCAACTGGACAGCACTTAACAATAACAACGACAATATCAACTAGAAGTCCTGATGTGGCACTGTAGGATAAAGCACTGGACTGCTAGGTTGGTTTAAGTTGAAAGGCGGGTGGTTTAAACTCACCAGCTGGACCTTGGAAACCCAATACAAGGTCACTAAGAGTTGGAAGCAACTCAAAGGTACTCAACAACAATCACAAATATCAAACTATAAAACAAAAGCTGTCAATTTTTTTTTTTTAAGTAAGAGGGTATAGAAAGCAATTTATATTTACATTTGTTTATATCTGCCAAAACATATCTGAAAGTAAGTAACAGTGATTATCTTTAGTGGGGAGAGTAATAGGGGGTGGGGAAGCAGAGGTGGGGAGGAGATTTCTAAAGTACACCCTTCTATTTTATATACATTACTGAGCTGTGAGAATATGTATCCCCAAAATAAATTTAAAACACAATTTAAAAAAATATTATAAATATCTAGGAATGTGTATGGCACTGTAGGCAGTTCAAACCTACCAGCTCCTCCTATACAGGGTTGCTATGAGTCAGAACTGACTCAACGACACTTAACAACAACAAAGGAAAAATAGCAAAATCTTAAAATGGTGAGTACAATTTCATTTATAACTGCTTTTCTTTGAGCCTCAAATTTGTAGAACATACAACTGTTTTAGAAATATGCTGCCTGCTTTACCACTGGAGTTAAAATATTTCTAATAAATAAATGCCTTCCAAATTTTTGAAAAGCACTGTCAAGCAGGTCAGACAATGAGTGCTGGATGATGGGTCAGAAGAAGTTAGATTGGAAAACCTACTGCCGCCCAGCTGAAATATGAGCTCTATGCTGCCAGATGTTCTAAGAGAATACAGGAACTGGTAACTTAACTGAAATGAAAATCTGAAGGCGAAAATGCTCAGGGCAGAGGACCACACTGCCATTCCACATTAGACATATTTCTGGGAGATAAGTAGATTTTCAATTTTACATATTTTCATTTGTTTAAAGAAAGAGTTCATTGCTAGAAAAAGTCATTTTTTAAAGATAAATTGATTCTATTTTTATTTGATAAACACTAATATAGTGTTTACTATGCGTCTGTTTAGGAGCTCTGGTAGTGTAATGGTTATGAACTGGGCTGCGAACCACAAGGTTGGCAGTTTGAAACTACCAGCTGTTCCACAGGAGAAAGATGAGGCTTTCTGCTCCAGTAAAGATTTACAGCCTCGGAAACCCTGTGCAGGGTCACTATGAGTCAGAACCGACACCACGACACTTAACACCAACAGTATGTCTGTTGGAGTCCTGTTGTGGTGTTGTAGAAGCAGCACTGAACCTCAAGGTCAGTTGGAACTGCAAGGTCGGTGGTTCAAACCCATCAGCCACTCCTCAGAAACCCTATATAGGATCACTATGAATTGGAACTGACTCGATGGCACTTAACAACAACAACTTCTCTGTCACACAACATTCTCAGTCACAACAAATACAGACTCATTTCCTTCTCATCCGAGCGCTGTGAAGTACATACTATGTTTCTTTATCAGGTGGGAAGAGGTTAGGGTCACTTATTCAAAAGCTACACAGTAAGTGTGACTCCAAACCCAAACACATCATGAGAAGCAGCTGTTGTGTACCCATGAACAAAGTGTAAGCGAATACTGCTGCCTGGAGCCCGCTCTCTTCTTTTAGAAGCAGCACTTCTTTGTTTGTCTTTGCACTGCTCTTTAAGCTGAGGTAGATCTTCTCTGTAAACCTTTAAAGAAATGGATGAAAATAGGAATATTTTTAGAATATTTATCAAGAGAAGAGTTCACGGAGTGCCAATATATTTTTCACACTGTGCGGTTACTACTGATCATTAAAGTTCTAACAGTTGTCTTAAATGAGTAGGTACTTTATGAAACTCTCTTGGGATGAACTATTCTAAATTTTCTGTATTTTATATATGTCACACTAATAATTAGAAGCCCTAGAGGCACTTTAGGTTAAGTACTGGTCTGCTAACCACAAGGTGGACAATTCAAACCCACCAGCCACTCCTCAGGAGCAGGATGAAGTTTTAAAAAAAATATTTTAAAGGAAAGAAATGGGAATGGACTGTGACTTCATGGCACACAACACATAATATCACACAACACAAACACATAATATACCAGGCACTTACTATAAAAGAATATTTCACAGAAGTGTACTTTAAGTCTTGAAGGAAGACAACTGAAATAACCACACAATGCTTGGGAAAGTCCAGACCACAAACGATGAAAATAGATGAGTAAAAGAACAGGGAGCATGGAAATAGAATAAACTGCACATTTCAGGGGGACACCACATGATAATAAAAAGTTACCTGCCGACGGTAAGTGAGCTGTGTTTCTTGTTCAATTTCAGAATCTAGCTCTGGAACATCGGACAAATCTGAATCGGATTCATCACTGTTAGAGTCAGCCAGACTTTCTACAGTAAAAAAAAAAAAAATGTTATGAGTTTTCTTAAAAAAAAGATTCCAGTGCCAAACAGCACTATAAGATAAATGATGAAAGGCTGACCACACTGTCAGCTGACATGGAGACAAGTCATACAACAATCAAATGACAATTCCCTATTCAAGTGACACACATGCTACAAAACTCTACTATAGATTACTTTCCTCTGCACTCACTGCAAACTCAATGTTGTTGTTAGGTGCCATCGAGTTGGTACTGACTCACAGCGACCCTATGCACAACACAATGAAACACTGCCTGGTCCTGGGCCAACTTCACAATTGTTGCCTGTTGATGCTGCTACTTTGCCAATTCATCTCGCTGGGGGTCTTCCTCTTTTACTATGACCCTCCACCTTACCAAACATGATATCCTTCTCCAGTGACTGGTCCCTCCTGACAATATATCCTAAGTATGAGAGACGAAGTTTGGCCATCCTGACCTCCAAGGAGCACTCTGGCTGCACTTCTTCTAACACAGATCTGTTGTTTCTTTTGGCAGCCAATGACACTTTCAATATTCTCCTCCAACACCATAACTCAAAAGCATCAATTTTTCTACGGTCTTCCTTATTCACTATCTAGCTTCCGCATGCATATGAGGTTATTGAAAATACCACGGCTCAGGTCAGGTGCACCGTAGTCCTCAAGCTAACATCTTTGCTCTTAACACTTCAAAAAGGTCTTGTGCAGCAGATTTACCTAATGCAATATATTGTTTGATTTCTTGATTGCTGCTTCCATGAATGTTGATAGTTGATCCAAGAAGAATGAAGTCCTTGATAACTTCAATCTTTTATCCATTGATAAGAATGTTGTTTATTGGTCCAGTGGCGAGGATTTTAGTTTTCTTTTCATTAAGATGTAATCCATACCGAAGGCTATGCTCTTTGATCTTCATCAGCATGTATTTTAAGTCCTCTTCACTTTCAGCAAGCAAGATTGTATCATCTGCATATTGCAGGTTGTTAATGAGTCTTCCTCCAATCCTGATGTCACATTTTTCTTCATATAGTCCAGCTTCTCGGATTATTTGCTCAGCATATAGGTTGAATAAGTATGGTGAAAGAATACAACCCTGTCACACCTTTCTTAACTTTAAACAATTTAGTGTTCCCATATTCTGTTCGAACAACTGCTTCTTGGTCATGTACAGATTCCTCAAGAGCACAAGTAAGTGTTCTGGAATACTTCGCAATGTTGTCCATAGCTTGTCATGATCCACACAATCGAAAGCCTTTGTGTACTCAATACAACATAGGTAAACATCTTTCTGGTATTATCTGCTTTCAGCCAAGATCCATCGGACATCAGCAATGATATTCTTCATTTCACATCCTCTTCTGAATTTGGCTTGCACCTCTGGAAGTTCTATGTCATTGTATGCTCGCAGCCATTTCTGTATTACCTTTAGTAAAATTTTACTCGCATGGGATATCAAAGATACTGTCCGAAAATTTCCACATTCTGTTGGTTCACCTACCTCTTTTTGGAATGGGCACAAATACAGATCTCTTCTAATCAGTTGGCCAGATAGGTGTCTTCCAAATTTCTTGACATAGATGAGTGAGTGCCTCCAGTGCCGCCTTACTTTCTTGAGAGATTTCAATTTTTATTTCATCAAGTCCTGGTGCCTTGTCCTTTGCCAATTCCTTCAACATACCTTGGACTTCCCCCTTCAGTATCATTGGCTCTTAATCATATGCTACCTCTGGAAGTGGATGAACATCAACCATTTCCTTTTGGTATAGTGACTCTGTGTTCCTTCCATCTTCTTTTGATGCTTTCTGCATCATTCAATAATTTGCCCAGAGAATTCTTTAATAATGAAAGTCAAGGCTTAAATTTTTTTTTCAGTTCCCTCAGCTTGAGAAATGCTGAACGTGTTCTTCCATTTTTGTTTTCTGACTCCAGATCTTGGCACATTTCGTTGTAGTATTTGACTCTGTCTTCTCAAGCTGACCTTTGAATTTTCTGTTCAACTCTTGTACCTCCTCATTTCTTCCATTTGCTTTAGCATCTCTACGCTGGAGAGCAAGTTTTAGTGTCTCTTCTGACATCCATTTTTATCTTTTCCTTCTTTCTTGTCTTCTTAATGACGTTTTGCTTTCTTCCTGTATGATGTTCTTGATGTCATCCTCAACTCTTCTGGTCTTCGGTCTTTAGTGTTTAATGTATCAAATCTGTTCTTCAGATGCTCTCTAAATTTAGGTGGGCTATATTCAAGGTCATATTTTGGCTCCCGTGGAGTTGTTTTCATTTTCTTCTGCTTCAGCTTGAATTTGCATATGAGCAATTGATGGTCTGTTCCACAATCTGCCCCTTGCGTTGACTTAGGATACGGAGGTTTTCCATCGTCTCTTTCCACAGCTGTAGTCAATTTGATTTCTGTGTATTCCATCTGGCGAGGTCCATGTGTATAATAGTCTCTTATGCTGTCTAAAGAAGGTATTTGAAATGAACAAATTTTTCATTTTGCAGAATTTTATCATGCTATCTCCAGCATCATTTCTATAACCAAAGATATATTTTCCAACTACCGATCCTTCCTCTTTGTTCCCAACCTTTGCATTCCAATCATCAGTAATGATTAATGCATCTTGATTGCATGTGTTGATTAATTTCAGATTGAATAAGTTGGTAGAATTCTTCACTTTTATCCTCACTTGCTTTAGTGGTAGCTGCATAAATTTTAATAACAGCGGTATTAACTGGTTTTCCCTGTGTGGTGGTTATGTGCCCTGGAGTCAGTTCTGACTCATAGTGACCCAGCATAGGGTTTCTGAGGCTGTAAATCTTTATGGAAGCAGAATGCCTCATCTTTCTCCCGTGGAACAGCTGGTAGTTTTGAACTGCTGACCTTGCGGTTCGCAGCCCAATTCGTAACCACTATGCTACCAGAGCTACCAGAAGGTCTTCCCTGTAGGTGCACTGATATTATCCTATCACAAATAGCGTTGTACCTCATGACTGATCTGGATTATGTTCTTTTTGATGATGAATACAACACCATTCCTCTTCAATTTGTCATTCACAGCATAGTAAACCATGTGATTGTCAGATTCAAAATATCAGTCCATTTCAGCTCACTGATGCCTAAGATACCGATGTTTATGCATTCTATTTCATTTTTAACAATTTCCAGTTTTCCTAGATTCATACTTCATACACTCCATGTTCCAATTATTAATGGATGTTTACAACTGTTTCTCTTCATTTTGAGTTGTGCCTCATCAGCAAATGAAGGTCCCACGGGCTTTACTCCCATAGGCATTACTCCATTCGTGTCATCACGGTTAACTCTACTTTTAGGAGTCAGCTCTTCCCCAGTCGCATTTTGAGTGCCTTCCAACCTGAGGTGCTCATTTTCCGGCACTATATCTGACAGTGTTTCTCTGCTATTTATAAGGTTTTCAGTGACTAAATATTCGGAAGTAATTTGTCACTCCTAATTCCTCATCTGTCTTTGTCTGGAAGCTCATCTGAAACCTGTCCACCATGGGTGACCCTGCTGGTATTTAAAATACTGGTGGCATAGCTTTCAGAATCACAGCAACTCACAAGCCATCACAGTATGACAAACTGACAGATGAAGGTGGGCAAACTCAGTAACTCCTTCAAATCCCTCCTCTGGCTCCCCAGAGACTGCTTCACCACATTTCAGTGTCTGTGCAAATATAAGTGAATATAACCTGTAACTGAAATGAAGAGTAGCTCAAAATACTATATGCAATAGGCAAATTAACAGTAGGTAGTTTCTGTCAAAAAAGCATAGAAAACACCTAGATACTAATTTCCCAGAGTACACATTAAACACTTGATGATCTAACATAACCATTTCTTCACTCATCATTTAATAGGTTTAAGTGCAACCGAAAGAACTTTGTATTTCCTGCTTTGTGGCATCTGACTGTAAATATATATTTTAATATAAAATTTCTACTACTAGTCAACTCTACTATTAGGTTATAAGGCTAGATTATACTTAATACTAAAATGACTATTTCGGGGTTATTGAAGTTATTAGGTAGTGTGTACTACTCACCTTGGGGTGCTATATGAAGAGTATCTTTCAGTTTTCTTTCAGGAATAAATTTCCACTGAAAGACAGAGTGATCTGCTCCACCAATAGAAATAACCCACTGATAATCATGCGACCATCTGACATTAGTTACATGAGCCGAATGGCCAATATATTTCTTAAACTTGGCCCCTAAAACAAAAATACATCTTAAAATGGTAAACAAATGCTAATGCACATTATACAAGCATCGACTGCTTCAAACAACAATTTCTATACATCAATTATTATATTCCCACTTCCATTACCTTAACAATTATGACCAAAGGGAAAAGTGTTGATTCAAACATTGTTGAAAGAACGAATGGTGGTGGTATTGTACCATGGAGTCGGTTCCGACTCATAGCGACCCTGAACAGGGTTTCTGAGGCTGTAAATCTTTACGGGAGCAGAAAGCTTGTCTTTCTCCCATGGAACAGCTGGTAGTTTTGAACTGCTGACCTTGAGGTTCACAGACCGATTCGTAACCACTATGCTACCAGAATGAATGGATGAACTTAAATCAATGGATGCAAATCTTTGTACTACTAATGTACAATAAAACTTAGTAGGAGCCCTAAGGACTGTAGGGCATCATTTTACTACTTTGAGGATAGCACGGGCCCTCAAGGCGATCACCTATTTTTCATATTAAGACATTTGAGTGGTTTGCCCTGAGGCCTTTGGTCTTAAATGAAATTGAAAGAATGGAGTCTATTCTAACACTGCCCTCACTAGTCTTAAACTCAAGCAGCCAGAGCATCCTTTTAAAATGTAAATAATCATCAAAATAATAGCAGACTGAACCCAGCCACATATAAAAAGGACTATACACTATGAACTAGTAGGGTCTGTGACAGAACGTCGAGGTTAGTTCAATCAATGTAACACCCCATGTTAGTCATAAAAAGGATAGAAACCACACTAGAGGCAGTAAAGGTATTCAGCAAAATCTAACACTGTTTAATAATAAAACCACTCAACAAACTAGGGATAGAAAAGAACAGGGACATCCTCAATTCAATGAAGAGCATCTATGAAAAGTCTACCATTAACATTATACTTAATGATTAAAGAATGAATGAAAACTTTCCCCCTAAGATTAGAGGGAAACAAGTCAAGGATGTCTACTCTCACTATGTCTACTCAATATTACATTGGTGCTTGCCATCAGGGCAATTAGACAAGAAAAAGAAAAGAACAGGCATCTAGACTGGAAGGGGAGAAGGAAAACTATCTCAATTTGCACATGACATGATCTTATAGATAGAAAATCTGAAGGAATACACTAAAAAACTATGAGAACTAATAAACAAGCTCAGCAATACTATAAGATATAAGACTAATGGAAAAATCATTCATGCTTTTAGTTACTAGCAATGAATAATCCAAAAATGAAATTAAGGAAATAATTCTATTTATAAAAACATAAAAGAGAAAAAAAATGACTTAGAAGTAAATTTAAGTAAACAAATACACTGAAAACTACAAAACCTCACTGAAGCAATAGAAGACAAAAGACCTAACTAGTGTGCAATGCAGGATTAGCACTGTACTGTGAACCACAAAGGCTGGCAGTTCACACGCACCAGCTGCTCCTCAGAAACCCTACACAAAGTTGCTATGACTCGACAGCACTGAGCAACAACAAATAAATGGAAAGAGTAAACACATTCATTACGTGAGATGGACTATTGACCCTCAATTTCTTATTTGGGAAATGTTTAAATTCATAGGAAAATTACAAGACTAGTTCTCAGGAAGCCTTCAATTGATGCTGTCAGGCAGAGTCACCAATTTTAAATATTCAACCACATTTTAACCACTTGAGAGTTAGTTGCAAACAATTTAAAATTTTAATCCAAAATATGGGAGGAGTATCATCTCTTAAATACAAGACATTTTCCTACATAAGTATAATATAAAGGATCTCTGGTAGCGCAGTTGTTACGAAGTTGGGCTGCTAACCTCAGGGTCAGCAGTTCGAAACTACCAGGTGTTCTGCATGAGAAAGATGAGGCTTTCTGCTCCCGTAAAGATTTATAGCCTCAGAAACCCTGTAGGGTTACTATGAGTCAGAATCGACTCCACGGCACTTAACAACATTAGTTAGAATCCAGGTAGGTGCTGCGGGTTAATGCACTGGAATGCAAGGTCGGTTTGAACACAAGGTTTGTGGTTCAAGCTCACCAACTGCTCCTTGGAAACCCTATACAGTGTCACCTTGAGTCAGAACTGAGTCGAAGGCACTTAACACAGCACTACTTAATACACAGAATTCTGGTGTGGCTCTGTAGGATTAGCACTGAACTGCTAAACACAAGGTCAGTGGTTCAAACCCAACAGCTGTTCCTTGGAAACCCTATACAGGATCGCTATGACTCAGAATTAACTCAATGGCACTTAACAAGTTCATATATATTCTTTAACCAAATATGCCCAATGATCCAAATAATGTCCTTTATGTTATTGCTACTCATTGCTACTTTCTAATCCCAATATTCACAGAAACCCATCAATATGGGTTTGCCTGATGTTTCTTCCTAAGTACATTCAGGTGTTATGTTTTTGGCATAGGTGATATGTCTTTTGGGATATATAATTTCAGGCGGCATAGTCAGTTCTATAGGAGTCCTGGTGTGGCACTTCAGGAAGAGCACTGGACTGCTAACCTCAAGGCCAGTGGTTCAAACTCACTAGCCACTCTTTGGAAACCCTATATAGGTCACTATGAGTTGGAACCAACTCAATGATACTTAACATCAACAAGAAGTCCGTTTTATAATTAGTGATGGTGAGTTGTATCATTGGCTAAGGTAGTATACACCAGATTTTTCCACTGTAAAGAAATGACTTACCTTCATGGTTGTGGTTTTTTTGTTTTTTTTTTTTTAATTTGCAATCATAGGAACTGCTTTTTAGTACTAACTTCAGAATATAAAACCAAACCAGACCAGTTGCTATGGATTCAACTCCAACTCCTGATAATCACATGTATTTCAGAGTAGAACTGTGCTCCATAAAGTTGCCAATGACTGATTTTGGGGAAGTAGAGCTCGAGGACTTCTTCTGGGTCACCCTTGGATGAACTCAAAATTACAATCTTTCTACTGGCAACCAAAAGTGTTAACCACTAGCCCCTCCCAGGAACGCCAAGTTAGAGTAACATTCCTTTCTATCCCACTTAGATCAACCTGATCTGTTCAAATATACTGGATACAATAATATATGGCTACAGTTTCTTTTAAAAGTTTTTACTAAGTTATAGAAGGTCTGTGTGTCCATAAAAAATTGAATCTTAATTTTTTTTTTAAGTTTTTTATTGTGAATTGAGTGGTAGTTTATATGGGAGAACATCAGCTTTATACTCATCCTATAGTATTCCGTTTCATTGCAATGATTACAATTCCTTCCATGCATCATCATTAAACAGTATTTACTTGTAAACCCTTTTTGTTTTTGGATGTACACTAAAACACTCAGGAATATACAATCATTCTAATACCCAAAGGGCATACCCTGCAAGCCTGCCCCTTAGTCGCCAGCACACAGCTCTTCTCCCTCTATGAGTCTACAGTTCCTAGTGGCTCCATCTCTCCATGTCGTCATCTCTGCCTCCATTTCTAGCATCGCTACTTCTCTGAATAGGGTCCCATACTCCGCTCCCGCTCTTCTCCCTCGGTGGTCATAGGGTCCTGGATTGCAAGAGCAACCACTCCCCTCTTTTTGCTACAAAACTTCTACCTTTACAGTTGCAACAATTGCAATCAGTCATAACAATTACTCACTATTGAACCACAATAGTCTTATTCCCATCTCCTTTCACCAGCCCCATCTAGACAGGTTGAAAACCACTCAGTGGAGATTCTACCTTCCCCTGCACCCTCTGAAACTAAACTCCCTCTTGAAAACTTGTAAGCCAGTCACTTTGAGCCTTTACAGGCCCCCTGCCCCATTTTAGGTAGCCAATGTCTAAGTTGCCCATCTCTATCAACCCTGTGTACAGAGGGAATGATCTTTGCTTTGAAGATTCCTTCCCTCTTGATTGGTATTTCAAGCTACTACATCCATAAGTATAGGTCAAGTTCATCAAATTATAGCGAATTACCCTTGTTTTCTTCCTCTAGTCGAGTTCTGTTCATCAAGTAATTGAAGCTAGATCAAATGGGTATTATCTGCAAGTATGGGCATTCTTGTGCATCTCCCCTCATTTCTTATCAGCTAGACACTTCACTCTCTGCTCTAGCCCTCTGTGGCTATGTCCTTGTCTATGGGCTCAGGAGTCCCTAGGTCTCACCATACTCCAGGTTGACAGGAGTCTGTGTAATGTAGTTGGACTCAGCCCACATCTTAAACTTTAAATTTGACATACATGTGCATGTGGCATATTTGAATTAAATTACCTCAGTTATTTCCATAGTCACTTTTATGAAAAAGCATTTTCATGTTTGGCCTCCAGGTGTTACCAACAACTCATATAAAATCATTACTACATCAGTACTGGTTCATGCTCTAGGAATGAATACACATTCATTGTCTCCAATATAAAGCCCCAAAACAATGGTGAGAGTTCTTTGACAATCATATCCCAGAAAAAAATACATTTTTCCTGTGGAATAAGTAGACTTCTTTATATTAAAAAAAAAAATACACAATGAAAACTATTTGGTGACCTGCTTTATTTTGGGTTCCAGGAAGCTGAGAATCTAATTTGATGCATGACTACTGTCATTTCATTTATATGATTTTAACAATGTACTTCTGTTTATATTTCCCCTGGTACTGATTCTCTATTCATATCCTATTTGCATATTTATGGATTTGTTATAAGTTGACTCAAATACTTAATGAAACAAGGTAGAGAATAAATTAATAAATTAATGAATACTGTACTTCATTTAGTTATCCCTAGTTCTATGAACACAATGATTAAATCAACATTTGAGATAAGTTACAAGAAAAAGAGGTATTACATAAAAATAAGTAGAAAATATTTATTAGATCTCTTATTGTTCTTACACCCCACTGTTAAAGGAGGGAGTGCGGTGGCTCTGTGCGATAATCACTGAACTGCAAACTACAAGGTTAGCAATTAGATCCCGCCAGTCACTCCATGGGAGAAAGAGGAGGCTTTGCTCCCACAAAGATGCACAGAATCAGAAATCCTATAAAGGGTCACTATGAGTTGGAACTACTTGAAGGCACTTAACCAATTGTTAAAGGAAATAAACAAAGTCAAAACAATATATGTTAAGGGATTAATCAGCACACAACACACATAGTAATCAACCAGCAAACCAACAGGTTACAAAGTATGACCTAAACTTGTAAAGTTGTTTGTTGTTGTTAGATACTATTGAGTTGAATCTGACTCATAACATCCGTAGGCACAACAGTTGCCTACATAGAGTTGCCTACTTACTCAGGACACTTGAGAGATAGACAAAGGAAAAATGTCTCTGATTAAAGTTACTATTGTTGTTAGGTGCCATGGAGTCAGTTCCAACTCACAGTGTTCCATACACAACAGAACAAAATATTGTCCAGCCCTGTGCCATCCTCACAATTATTGTTATATTTGAGCCCATTGTTGCTAACTCCAGGTTCATTTAATCACCAAGGCTGTGTTTTCCAACTACTGATCCTTTTTTGTTTCCAATCTAAACATTCAAATTACCAGTAACTGTCAATACATCTTGATTGCATGTTTGATCAATTTCAAATTGAAGGTGGTAGAATTTTTCAATTTCATGTTCATTGACTTAAGTGTTGGTAAATGAACTGAAAAATATTGGTATTAACTGGTCTTCTTCCAGGCATATGGGAAGTATCTTTAGATAGATGACATTTTTCTTCAAGATAGATGTTGAAATGCTCTTTCTGACAATTAATGTGATTTCATTCCTCTTCAATTTGTCATTCCTGGTTTATCAGATTCAAAATGGCTAATACAAGTCCATTTCAGCTCACTGTTGTCGTTAGGTACCATCAAGTTGGTATCAACTCATTGCGACCCTATGCATAACAGAACGAAATACTGTCCAATCCTGCACCAACTTCACAATCATTGCTACATTTCAGGCCCCTGCTGCTGCCACTGTGCCCATCTATCTCATTGGGGGTCTTCCTCTTTTTCTCTGACCCTCCACTTTACCAAACATGATATCCTTCTCCAGGGACTGGTCCCTCCTGATAATATGTCTGAAGTATTTAAAAAGAAGTCTGGCCATGCTGGCTTCCAAGGAGTACTCTGGTTGTACTTCTTCCAATACAGAATTGTTTGCTCCTCTGGCGGTCCATGGCACTTTTAATAGTCTCCTCCATCACCATAGCTCAAATGCATCAATAATTCTTCTACAGTCTTCCTTGTGCATTGTTCAACTTTCACATGCATATGAGATCACTGAAAATACTATGGCTTGGGTCAAGCACAACTTAGTCCTGAAACTGACATCTTTGATCTTGAACACTTTAAAGAGGTTTTGTACAGCTGATTTGCCTAATGCATTATGTCCTTTGATTTCTTGATTGCTGCCTCCATGAGTGTTGGTGGTTGATCCAAGCAAAATGAAGTCTTTGACAACTTTAATTAGTTCTCCATTTATACGAATATTGTTTATTGATCCAGTGGTAAGGATTTTGTTTTTGGTGTTTTTTCTAATATTTATTGTGAATTGAGTGATAATTTACATGGGAGAACACTGGTTTTACATTCAGGCTACTGTATTTCATTTCATTGCAATGATTACAATCCCCTCAACACATCATCATTCAACAGTATTTGCTTCTGTTCCCTGTTTTTGTTTTTTTTTTTCCTTTGATGTACACAAAAACACTCAGGAATATATAATCATTTAAACAACCCAAGGGCACATTCTGAAAGTCTGCCTCCTGGCCACCAGCACACAGCCTTTCTCTTTCCATGAGTCTAGAATTCTCAGCTGCTCTATCTCTCTATGTCATCATCTCTGCCTCCATCTTTGGTGTCGCTGCTTCTCTGGATAGGGTCCCACATTCCACTTTTCTCCCTTGATGGTCCTAGGATCCTCTGTTCCTGGACTGTAAGATTAACTACGTCCCCCTTTATGTTACAAAACATCTACCTTTAGTTGTGAATCGCAGTTACTCATGATAGATTTTGTTTTCTTTACAGTGAAGTGCAAGCTGTAACTAAGGCTATGGTCTTTGATTTTCATCAGTAAGTACTTTAAAAGCCCTCTTTGTTTACAGTAAGCAAGGTTGTATCATCTGCATATCACAGGTTGTTAATGAGTCTTCCTCCAATCCTGAGGCCATGTTTTCTTCATATAATCCAGCTTCTCAGATTATTTGCTTAGCATACAGATTGAGTAAGTATGTCGAAAGAATACAACCCTGGTGCATACACCTCTCCTAATTTTAAACCATAAGGAGGTCCCTTGTTCTGTCTGAACAACTGCCTCTTGATCTATGTACAGGTTTCTTCCTTATGAGTAACTGTGTATAAGGTATCCTAGGAGCAAGTGGTGAACTTGAACCACTGACCTTGTGATTCAAACAGATCTTGCAGTCCAGCACATTAACCCACAGTGCCATACCAGGACTTCCATAGAATCTTTCAATATTTCAAATCGAGGCTTGAATTTTTTCTTCAGTTCCTTCAGCTTGAGCAATACTGAGTATGTTCTTTTGTGGTTTTCTAACCCCAGGTGTTTGCAAACTAATGCCTAGCATATTGATCTGCATGCATTCCATTCATTTTGGACTTCTAATTTTCCTAGATTCATATTTTGTACATTCCATGTTTCAATTATGAATACATGTTCGCAGCTGTTTCTTCTCATTTTAGTTGTACCTCATCAGCATATGAAGGTCCCAAAAGCATTGTTCCATCCCTATCAGAAAGGTCAACTCTACTGTGAGGAGGCAGCTCTTCACCAGTTTTATTGTGAGTGCCTTTCAGCATGAGGGGCTCATCTTTCTACACTCTATCAGACAATGTTCTGCTATTAGTCATAAAGTTTTCAGTGGCTGCCCATTATAAGAAGTGGTCCACCTTTCTTTCTTCCTAGTCTGTCTTAATCTGGAAGTTCTGGTGAAAGCTGTCCACCATAGGTGACCCTGATGGTATTTAAAAAACTGATGGCAGAGCTTCCAGCAGCACACAAGCCATCACAGCGTAACAAACTGATAGATGAGTGGGCTCAAGTTAATAAACCATAAAAAATGAAAACCTTTACATAAAATCTGACTTTATGAAGCAACTCTAGAAGTAGGGAGAAAAATATTTCTCTAAAAAGAAAGAGGTATAGTACATTCACATTGGTATGTGAATTCAAAAATATTTTTTAATAAAAATTTAATGACAAAAATATAGTAATGCATTAACCCATAGCACCACATATAATTTGTAGTCTAGACTCTCAAATGAAAAGGAATTTTGTCCCAGGTTGAAGTTTGTACTTGGAAGACTTTTGGGGGTAATATGGGGTTAGTGTGTTTTTGGCTGTACACCTGTTAGTTGTATCATGTTAGAAGCATGAGTTTATAATTGTCTTTATTTAGAGATTATGTATAGTTTAAAGAGATATGTACAGTTACCAAGTTGACAAAGGGTATAATGCTATAGTTAAAGTTTTGTGTCAACTTGTCTTAACCAAGATTGTTTAGCAGTTAAGATGTAGTTATCATCTCCGTATTATATAAGATTTAACATGATGCAATCAACCCATGATGTAATCGGAAGTGATCAGCCCTGATCTGATGTAATTATCCTATGTGTTATAAATCCTCACTTACAGAGTCCAGATGCAATCTACAGGATTGGATTTATCTAGAGTCAATCTCTTTTGAGAGAGAAAAGGAAAGAGAAGTGAGCAGAGTTTAAAGGGACCTAGTACTACCAATATCCACCAGTTGCCTGTCAACAACAACAAAAAGGAGTAGAATGTTCCTTTGGACCTGGTGTCCCTGAACTGTGAAGCTCCTAAATCCAGGGGAAGACTAATGATAAGATGTATGGAGATCTCCAAAGAATACTGAGTCTACAGATGCTGAAAAAAGGCAAAGAACTTTCCCCAGAGCCTACTGAGAGAAAGCCTTCTCCTAGAGCTCCAAATTTGGACTTCTAGCCTCCAAAACTGGGAGAGAATAAATTTCTGGTTGTTAAAGTGAAAATAATGTATGTAATAAAACATGAAAATAATTTTTAATCAGAAAAATGAAACTTACTTTAATTAACTATCTTCATTTTCATGAAACCTTTAACCAAATAACCAGTATGTTTTAAAGAGACATGTTACTTGATTTTTTTTTTTAAACATACCTTTTCTTAAACAAGGGTATCTGAATAATTTTACAACTCCATAGTCATCAGCTGTAACTAAAACTTGCCCAGAATAATTTCCATCTACTGAATTTATATCATTGGTGTCTGAATACTTGGGCCAAATTCCATTCACTTCAAGGCCTGAAACACATGTCCATGATGCCCAGCGAACACTTTTTATTTCTTCTTTACTTGTCACCTCTTTTCCACCTAAAAATAAACCAGAGTCTTAATTTAAAAACCTATTTCATGTGATGCTTACTCAAGTATAAATTATTTTGAAAACATGGTTAACTTCAAATATCTTCTTATTTAAATATCTTCCCAATTCCAGTTAGAACAGAATGCATAGATATGGGAATTCAGGCGAGGAGAAACTAGAATTAAAAACACTAAAAAATAAAGTTACTACAAAAACTATACTGAAATGAGATACACCTAGATTTGAAAATTATATGGCTTAGCTAATTTACCTATATAGAGAATAAAACAAAATCCTATTAAAATCATGATCCAGATTGGTCACAATCTGAAAATACAATGAGAGAGTAGCAAATACAGTGTTACAAAGGAAACCTAAGAAACACGGCTGAAGAAAAAGAAAGAACCAAGATCAAAAAGGAAAAAAAAAAAATGGGGAGCACTATATGTATGTATTAAGGTATGGTGGGTTTCGAGTTGGGTTGCTAACAGCAAGGATCCAACATCTACTCTGAAGCAGAAAGATGAGCATTCTACTCCTGTAAAGATTGACAGCCTCAAACACACTATAAAGGGTTGATAATGAGTTGGAACCAACTCAAGGGTATGTAACAACAATAATAACAAGTAAAGGATTGTAGTACTCAATCTCGATTATACACTGTTAATGAATAATTTTCTGGGATATGAATTCATTTAATTATGCAGTTTGTCTTATTTTAAAAGTTCTTGGAAGATAGTGAATAAAATTATGAGCATTTTTTCCATAACTCTGCATTTACTCTTTTCCTTTTAAGTATTTGACAGTATTTGACAGACAGTATTCTTTTCAAATTTAGTTAGCTATAACATATATAGCACATGTTAATATTTGCAAAGTTGATTAAAGCCAACCGCAACAAAATGAAAAATGGTGACAAATTTACAGTAATTGTCACTAGCAGTTAGGTGCTACCATGTCAGTTCTGACTCATTGGAACCTTATGCACAACAGAATGAAACACTGCCTGGTCCTGTGCCATCCTCACAATTGTTGTTAAGCTTCAGCCCAATGCTGCTGCCACTGTGCCAATCCATCTTGTTGGGGGACTTTCTCTTTTTCACTGACATTCCATGCTACCTAGCATGATGTCTTCTTTCAGGCACTGGTTCCTCCTGATAATATGTCTTAAGTATGTGAGACAAAGTCTCACCATTCTGGCTTCTAAGGAGTATTCTGGCTGTACTTCTTCCAATATAGATTTGTTAGTTCTGGCAGTCCATGTTACTTTTAATGGTTACTTTTATGGTGTTGATCCCCAACACCATAATTCAAATGAATCAATTTTTTTATGATCTTCCTTATTCATTATCCAACATTCACATGCATAAGAGCTATTGAAAATACCATGGCTTGGGTCAGACACACCTTAATCCTCAAACTGCTATCTTTGCTCTTGAACATTTTAAAGAGGCCTTGCGTAGCAAATTTGCCAAATATAATAAGTCATTTGATTTACTGACTCCTGCTTCCACGAGTGTTGATAGTGGATCCAAGCAAAACGAAGTCTGTGAGAACTTCAATCTTCTTCCATTTATCATGATGCTATTTACTGGTCCAGTGGTGAGGATTTTTGTTTTATTTACATTGAGGTGCAACCTATACTGAAAGCTATGGTCTCTGATATTAATAAGTATTTTAAGTCCTCTGCTTTCAGCAAGCAAAGTTGTATCATCTGCATATTGCAGGTTGTTAATGAGTCTTCCTCCAATCCTGATGCCATGTTTTTCTTCATATAATCCAGCTTCTGGATTATTTGCTCCGTATACAGATGAGTAAGTATGGTGAAAGAATACAACCTTGGCACACATCTTTCCTAATTTTAAATCATTCTGTGTTCCCTTGTTATATTTAAACCATCATCGTCTCTTGGTTTAAGTACAGATTCCTCATGCACACAATTAAGTGTTCTGGAATACTCATTCTCTGCAATGTTGTCCACAGTTTTTCATGATTCACACAGTGGAAATCCTTTGCACAGTCAAAAAAGCACAGATAAACATTTTTCTGGTATTCTCTGCTCTCATCCAAGATCTACCTGACGTCAGCAAGGATTTCCCTCATTCCACATCCTTGTCTGAATCCATCTGTAAATTCTGGCATATGTCTGTCCATGTACTGTTGTTGTAGCCATCCTTGAATTATCTTTAGTAAAATTTTACTTTCATGTGATATTGATGACACTGTCTGATGATTTTCACATTCCATTGGGTCACCCTTCTTTGGAATATGCAGAAACATGGATTTCTTCCAATCAGTTGGCCAATCAGTTGACATACATGAGGCTCCAGTGCTCTATCAGTTTGCTGAAAGACTTCTATTTGTACTCCTTCAAATTCCAGAGCCTTGGTCTTTGACAATGCCTTCAGCACGCCTTGAATTTCTTTCTTCAATAGCATTAGCTGTAGATCATGTGCTATTTCTTGAAACAGTTAAACATCGTCCATTTCTTTTTAGTATAGTGACTCTGTATTCTGCTTATCTTCTTTTGATACTTTCTGCATCACTGAGTATTTTGCCCATAGAACCCTTCAATATTACAAGTTCAGGCTTGAATTTTCTCTTCAGTTCTTTCAGTTTCAGATATGCTGTACCTGTTCTTTCTTTTTGGTTTTCCAGTTCCAAGTCTTTGCACATTTCATTATAATACTTGACTTTGCCTTCTCGAGGTGCCCTTCGAAAGTTTCTGTTCAGCTCTTTTATTTCCTCATTTCTTCTACTTGCTTTAGCATCTCTATGATGGAGAATAAGTTTCAGAGTCTCTTCTGACATCCATTTTGGTCTTTCCTGTCTTGTCTTCTTAATGACATTTTGATTTCTTCCTAAATGATGTTCTTGATGTCATCCCACAACTCTTCTGGTCTTCGGTCAATAGTGTCTAATGCAACAAATCTGTTCATGAGATTATCTCAAAATTCAGGTCAGATATGTTCATGGTCAAATTTTGGCTTTCGTTGACTTGCTTTAATTTTCTTCAGCTTCAGCCTGAACTTGCTTATGAGAAATTTATGGTCTGTTCCAAAGTCTTTTTCCATAGATGTAGTCATTTTGATTTCTGTGTATCCCTTCTGGTGAGGTTCATGTGTACAGTCATCTTTTAAGTAGTTTTTAAAAAATCTGCAATGGAAGAGTTATTGGCCTTGCAAAATTGTATGTGATCTTTAGCATAATTTCTATCACTAAGGTCATATTTTACAACTATCAATCCTTTCTCTTTGTTTCCACCTTTGCATTCCAATCACCAGTAATTATCAAGACATATTAATTACATGTTTGGTCAATTTCAGACAGCAGAAGTTTGTAGAATTCTTCAGTTTCATCATTATGGCCTTAGTGGTTGGTGAGTAAAGCTGAATAACAGTAGTATTAACTGGTCTTCCTTGTTGTTGTTGTTAAGTGCCATCAAGTGGGTTCTGACCTACAGCGACCCTGTATAGGGTTTCCTAGGAGCAGCTAGTGAGCTTGAATCACTGACCTTGCAGTTCAAACGGCTTTGCAGTCTGGTACATTAACTCACAGCACCACACCAGGACTCTGGTCTTCCTTGTAGGCATATGGATATTATCCTATCACAGACTGAATTATATTCCAAGACAGACCTTGAAATGTTCTTTATGATGAATGTGATACCATTCATCTTAATCTGACATTCCTGGCATAGTAAACCATACTGTTGTCAGGTTCAAAATGGCCAATACCAGTCCATTTCAGCTCACTAATGCCTAGGGTATTGATCTTTATGCATTCCATTTCACTTTTGACAACTTCTAATTATCTTAGATTCATACTTTGCACATTCCATATTCCCATTATCAATGGATGTTTATTGATGTTTTCCCTCAATTTGAATTGTGCCTTATCTACAAATGAAGGTCCCAAAAGTTCTACTCCATGTGCTTAATCACAATCAACTCTACTTGAGGAAGCATCTCTTCCCCAATAGTGTTTTGAGTGTCTTCCAATCTGAGGGGCTGACAATATTCAGGTGATATTCATCATGTTTCAATATTTTGGTGCTATTTGAGTGTTCCTTGCTATTTCATATGGTTTTCAGTGGCAAGACATTTAGAAGTAGTTCTCCTTTCCTTCTTCCTAATCTGTCCTAGTATAAAAGCTCAGTTGAAATGTGTCCATCACAGGTGTACTCTGCTGGTATTTAAAATACAGACGGCATAGCTTCCAGTATCACAGCAACATTCAAGCCACCATGGAACAAATAACTGAAAGACCTGTGCAGCAGTTATAGTTAATTAGTTTCACCCCAAAAATGATTGTCTGACTCTCTAATATATAATAAAGCCCTAGTGACACTATAGGATAAGCACTGGATTGTCAACCACAAGGTCAGCAGTCCAAACCTACCAACTGCTACATGAGAGAAAGATGAGACTTTCTGCTCCCATAGAGATTTACAGCCTCAGAAACCCTATACAGGGTAGCTATGAGTTAGAATCGACTCAATGGATATATATATATAAATAAAATATTATAGGATTTTACTATACTCACATAGAATGAAACTGAATATAAAATATGCCCGTGTTAGATGTTCCCAGCAAGAATTTTAGTTAAGAACCAAAAGGATTTCAATATAATAGAGCAGCCTTTTAGAAAAGACCACAGTACCCATAATATCAGCTCAGATCTTCTTCTTGGATTTCCTATAATCACATGTAACTTACATGCTACTTTTAGAGAAATTCTAATATATTTTATAGACTTTAAAAATCTGTAAGTTACATATAATTAATGCAAAGATTTTACCTGGCATCCTATAAAAAAGTCTTTTTCCATTTCCATCATTTGTCTGTAAGTATCTACTATCTGAGGACCAGTCCAGGTGAGTGATGAAACTAAGAGACCCAACACATTCCCCAACTTTCTTATAACGTTGAGCAACTCCGTAAACATCCACTGAGCTGTCATTGCACCCAACAGCAAGGTAAGTTCCATCTGGTGAGTACTTTAACTCATGAATTGCCTCCTTCCTATCTTTAATATGTACAACTTCTGTCATATCTCTGCAAGAGGAGAAAAAAAACAGACCATAAGTCATTGCAGAATTAATTTGGTTTTCAAGCATATATAAAGTGCTTAGAAGCCATAAAATAAATAGAAATGAGACAATCCGTATTAACTCAAGAATAATCATTTTGCCTAACAAAAACAATGTAAACTGGAAGTAGTGAAAAATGTTGACTTTCAGTTTGTAAATTACTTTTGTTCTATGTAGTTTAGGGTTACAAAATAAAGAAAATAAAGTCACAAAATTTTATGAATTTAGGAAATTCCTTATAATTATGGATTTTATGAAAAATGCTTAATTATAAATCCTACAATTTTAAACTACCAGGCGCTCCGCAGGAGAAAGATGAGGCATTCTGCTCCCATAAAGATTTACAGCCTCGGAAACCCTGTACAGGGTCGCTATGGGTCGAAAACGACTCGACGGCACTTAACAACAACAACAACAACAATTTTAAAATAATTTTTTTACAATAAAGTCTATTCAGGAGATAAAGAAGAAAATAATTATTTACTTTTACTTTAATAATAGATCTGAATGTTGTTGTTGTTAAGTACTGTGGAGTCGGTTATGACTCATAGTGACCCTGTACAGGGTTTCCGAGGTTATAAATCTTTATGGGAGTAGAAAGCCTCATCTTTCTCCCATGGAACGGCTGGTAGTTCTGAACTGCCGACCTTGAGGTTAGCAGCTGGATTCGTAACCACTACGCTACTAGATATCCTTATATCATTTTTAAGCACCACTCATCTGTCAGTTTGTCATACTGTGGTGGCTTCCATGCTGTTTTGATTCTGGAAGCTATGTCATTGGTATTTTAAATACTAGCAAGTTACACCCATAGTGAACAGGTTTCAGCTGAGCTTCCAGACTAAGACAAACTAGGAAGAAAGACAGGTGAACTATTTTTCAATGTTTAGCTACTGAAACCTTATGAATAGCAATGGAATAATGAAATGAAGCATTATGAATAACACCATAATACTGTCAGATATTAGTGCTAGAAGATGAGTCCCTCAAGTTGGAAGGCACTCAAAATACGACTGGAAAAAAAGCTGCCTCCTTAAAGTAGAATTGACTGTGATTATGTGAATGGAGTAAAGCTTTTGAGACCTTCATTTGCTGATGAAGCACAAATCAACTAAGGAGAAAACAATTGCAAACACACATTAATAATCAGAATATGGAACATATGAAGTATGAAGTTAGGAAAATTGGAAGTTGTCAAAAATTAAATAGAGAGCATTAGGATTGATATTCTACACATCACTGTTGTGTTATTAGCGCCATCATGTCGGTTCTGATTCATAGCGACCCTGTATAGTGATTCCGAGAAGCAGCTGGTGGGTTTGAACCATCGACCCCACATTCCAAATTGACCTTGTTGTCTAGTGCATTATCCTGAAGAGCCATACTAGGACTCCAGAACCCTAGACATTAGTGAACTCAAATGGACTGGTATTGACCATTTTGAATCTGACAATCATCTGGTTTACTAAGTCAGAATGACTAATTTAAGAGGAAATGTGTTGCACTCATCATTAAAAAAAAAAAAAAATTCAAGATCTATCTTGTAGTATGCTGCTATCGGTGATAGGATAATATTGATATGACAACAAGAAAGGCCAGTTAATACCACTATTATTCAAATTTACAACTGCAAACCACTAAGCCAGTGATGATGAAATGGAGTCATTTTAACAACTGCTTCAGTCTGAAGTTGATCTAGCATGCTATCAGCATGTATTGATAACTGCTGATGATTGGCATGCAAAGGTTGGAAACAAACAGAAAGGATCAGTAGTTGGAAACTATGGCCTTGGTGATACAAACAATGTTGGAGACCACATGATAGAATTTTGAAAAACCAATGACTCATTCATTGCCAGTACTTACTATAAACAACATTAAAGACGACTGTACACAAGGACCTCACCCGATAGGATATACAGAAGTCAAATTGACTACATCTTTGGGAAGAGACAGTGGAAAAGCTCCACATTGTCAGGTAAAACAAAGCCAGGGGCACACTGTGGAACAAACCATCAATTACTCATATGTAAGTTCAATCTGAAGCTAAAAAAAATTAAAACAAGTCCACAAAAGCCAAAATATGACCTTTAACATATCCCACCTGAATTTAGAAATCATCTGAAAAACAGATTTGATGCATTAGACACTAATGACCAAAGACCAGTAAGCATTGTGGGATCGTATCAAGAACATCAAACAGAAATAAAGCAAAAGATCACTAAGAAGTCAAGAAAGAAAACGACCAAAGTGAATTTCAGAAGAGACCCTCAAACTTGCTCTCCAGCATAGAGATGTTAAAGCAAATGGGAGAAAAGAGGAGGTAAAAGAGCTGAAGAGAAAATTTCAAAGAGCAGTTGGAGCAGTCAAGTGTTATAATGAAATGTGCAAAGAACTGAGAAAACCAAAAGGGAAGAACACATCCAGCATTTCTTAAGCTGAAAGAACTGAAGTAAAAAAATTCAAGCTTCAACTTACAATACTACTGAAGAATTTTACAGGCAAAACATTGAATGTGGCAAAGCATCAAAAGAAGATGGAAGGAATACACAGCATCAATGCTATGAAAAAGAAATGGCCAATGTTCAGTCATTTTAAGTGCTCGTACATGATCAAGAGCCAATGGTATTGAAGGAAGAAGTTGAAAGTGAACTGAAGACATTCACAGAGAACATTTTCTGGGAATTGATGGAATATAAATTGAAATCGCTCAACAAACTGATGCAGCACTGGAGACATTCACTCATCTATGCCAAGAAACTAGGAACACAGCTACCCAGCCTACTGATTGGAAGAGATCCATATTCGTGGCTATTCCAAAGATAGGTGACTCAGTGAAATGTGGAAATCATCTGACAATATCATTAAATCACATGCAAATAAAATCTTGCTAAACATACTTTAAAAATCGCTCTAATAGTACATTAACAGGGAACTACCAGAGATTAAAGTTGGATTCAGAGGACATGGAACAAAGATATCATTGCTGATGACAGATGAATCTTGGATGAAAACAAAGAATATCAGAAAGATGTTCATTTGTGCTTTGTTGACTATGCAAAGGGTTCTGATTGTGTGGATCATGACAAGCTATGGACAACACTGTGAAGGATGGGCATTCCAGAACCCTTAATTTTCCCCATGAGGAACCAGTATGTAGACCAACAGACAGTTGTTCAAACAGAACAAGGGAACACTGAATGTTTAAAATCAGAAAACATATGTGCCAGGGTTGTATTCTTTCAGCATACTTATTCAGTGTGTACACTGAGCAAATAATCTGAGAAGCTGGATTACATGAAGAAGAACATGGCATCAGGATCGGAGGAACACTCATTAACCTGCAATATGTAGATGATACAGCCTTGCTTGGTGAAAGCTAAGAGGATTTGAAACATTTGCTGATGAAGATCAAAGAGCACAGCCTTTAGTATGGGTTGCACTTCAATGTAAAGAAGACAAAAATCCTCACTAATGGACCAATAAATAGCATCCTAATTGAAGATATCAAAGATTTCATTATGCTCAGATCAATCATCACTTATGAAAGCAGCAGTCAGGAAATCAAAGGACATATTGCATTAGGCAAATCTGCTGCACAAGACCTCTTTAAAGTGTTCAAGAGCAAAGATGTTAGTTTGAGGACTAAGGTGCGCCTGACCCAAGCCATGGCATTTCCAACAGCCACATTAGCATGTGGAAGCTAGACAATGAATAAGGAAGACCACAGAGAAATTGATGAATTTGAGTTTTGGTGTTCGAAAGAATATTGAAAGTACTATGGACTGCCAGAAGAACAAACAAATCTGTGTTGGAATAAGTACAGCCAGAATGCTTCATCTCTCATTAAATGGATTGGCACAGTGGCATCAGCAATGGACTCAAGCATTATGATTGTGAGGATGGTGAAGAACTGGGAAGTGTTTCATTTTGTTGTGCAGCGAGTTGCTATGAATCTGAGTCAACTCCATGGCACCTAACAACAATGGTTTTTATAGTAATATACTATGAAGTCCTGGTGTGGCACTGTGGGTGTGTATGCTGGATTACAAAGTTAGTTTGAACTGCAAAGTAGGTGGTTTAAGCTTACGAGCTGCTCCTTGGAAAACCTATACAGGATCACTATGGGTTGGAACTGACTCAACAGCACTAAACAACAATAGCACTACCATTATAAAAGCTATATAAAGATATATACTCAGATATATTATCTTTACTGACTTTTAAAACTAGAATGCAAATTCCTACTAGTTCAGCACTGCACTGACCAATTAAATTTTTTTTCAGTGATGCTTTACAATGTAGTTTCATACTAATATTTATATAGTCCTAAAAATGGATAAACATTTAATTGAATGCTACAGCATTTCCACTGTAGTGAAAGCTTTGGAGTGCTGGTGTGGCGCTCTAGGATAAGCACTAGAAAGAAAGGCCAGTTTGAACTGCAAGGTCAATGATTCAAAACTCACCAGCCCCTCCCTGGAGACCCAAATTCAGGGTTGCTATGAGTCGGAAATGACTTGATTGCACTTAAGAACTACAAACATTTCCAAAGTTGTGGAGTCAATTGGGGAGGAGGGAGAAAGGAGCAGTGCAAGAGAGGGAAGGGCAGGGAGGAAATGAGAATTCCTATTTTCACTTAGTGCCACAGATGTGTATCAATATAAATTTTTCATTACTCATCTGAAATGTTCTGAGCAGATAATTTTAAATTGCAAGAGTAAATGGATGTTTCCAAATCTCTAAAGGTTTAAAATACACAATTTAGAGCAATCAGACTCAAATTTCCTTCCATAACTCTGAGTACTTAGTTTGTTTCAGTCTATTAGGCATACAAAGATGAACTCACCCCTCTTCTGTGGGAGATAGTTATTAAGTAATTAAGATAATATGTGAAGAGTGCTCAACATAATACATGGTGTTATGTAGGAAATACTGGAAGAGGGGCCAATAATAGACTAAAGGCAAGAAGGGGCCAAGGAAAGGAGTTATCTGCTTTGAGTATAAAACCTAAGGAATTTGGCCAAGTGTGAAAGAGCTGGCAGTTTACCAGGAAGATAACACAACAGGAGTCTAAGTATGTTGAATAGGGGCCCTGTATAGGGTTTCCAAGGAGCCACTGGTGGATGAACTACTGACTTTGTGATTAGCAGTCCAGTGTACATTCTACAATGCCACACCAGGACTCTAAAGTATAGAAGCATAAAAGTACAAGGCATTATTTGAGGCATAGTGGTTAAAATGGAATGCACATACAAGAATAAATAGGAAAGATACTGATTGATATGGTTTAAGAAATAAATTGAGGACAATCTGTAAAGGATTTGCTATGTTGCCAAGGAATTTGTATTTCACCCTGATGTTAATCATATAAAAACTGAGATAAAAATCAGCTCTTAAGAAAAACAGAAACAAACACAGAAAAGAACAAAGAAAAGCTGTATATGTGATAAAAACTGGTATCAATTCACCAAAAATTTATTACTCCTTCTTCCTGGAATACTGGAGTGGTGCTGTGGGTTAATGCGCTGGACTGCAAACTTGGTTGGAACCACAAGTTGGTTCAAGCTCACCAACCAAGCCTCGGATACCCTATAACAGAGTTGCTATGAGTTTGAATCAACTCAATGGCACTTAACAACATCAACAACTTTCTAGACTTAATTTCCTGGTGTCTCTTGCAGTTAGATTAACCATGTGCCAGAGTTCTAGAAATGATGAGTCATTTCCAAGTCATGTTTTTCAGGTAGCAGACATATACCCTCTTATGAATCCAGCTTGAATTTCTGGCAATTCTCTGTCGATTTACTGCTGCAACCATTTTTTGAATTATCTTCAGCAAATTTTACTTGAATAGGGTGTGGCACTACATTTACTGATGAAGATCAGAGAGCACAGCCTTCGGTATGGATTGCATCTCAATGTAAAGAAAACAAAAATCCTCACCACTGGACCAATAAACAACATTCTTATCAATGGAGAAAAGACTGATGTTGTCAAGGACTTCATTCTTCTTGGATCAACTATCAACACTAATGGAAGCAACAGTGCTGCACAAGACCTTTTTTAAAGTGTTGAAGACATGTCAGCTTGAGGACTAAGGTGTGCCTGACCCAAGTCATGGTGTTTTCAATAACCTCATATGCATGCAAAAGCTGGACAGTGAATAAGGAAGACCGTAAAAGAATTGATGTATTTGAGTTATGTTGGTGGAGAATACTGAAAGTGCCATGGGCTGCCAAAAGAACCAATAGATCCGTTTTGGAAGAAGTGCAGCTAGAGTGTTCCTTAAAGCCAAGATGGCCAAACTTCGTCTCTCATACTTTGGACATATTGTCAGGAGGGAACAGTCGCTGGAGAAGGATATCATGTTTGGTAAGGTGAAGGGTCAGAGAAAAAGAGGAAGATCCCCAGTGAGATGGATTGGCAAAGTGACAGCATAGATGGACTCAAGCGTGGCAACAGTAGTGAGGTTGGCCCAGGATTGGGCAGTGTTTCCTTCTGCTGTGCATAAGGTCACTATGGGTGGGTTCCGACTTGATGGCACATAACAACAACAACAAGGGTGTGGCGCTGTGGGTTAATGCACCAGACTGCAAAGCCAAACGTTTGAACTGCAAGGTCGGCAGTTCAAACTCACCAGCTGCTCCTCGGAAATCCTACATAGGGTTGCTATGGGTTGGAACCGACTCAACAGCACTTAACAACAACAAATGATATCAGTGATATTGTATGGAAATTTCCACATGCTATTGCATCCTTTCTTGGAGGGAGAACAAATATGGAACTGCTCTGATCAGTTGGCCACATAGTTATTTTCCAAATTTTTTGCATAGATGAATGAGTGTTTCCAGCACTGTATCCATATGTTGAAATATCTCAATTGGTATGCTGCCAACTTCTGAAGCTTTGTTTTTAGCCAATGTCTTCAGTTCACTTTGGACTTCTTCCTCCAACACTATCAATTCTTGACTTATGCTACCTCCTGAAATGGTTGAACATCACCCAATTTCTTTTGGTCCAGTGACTATGTGCATTCTGGTGATGCTCTTATGCTTCCTGAATCATTCAATATCTTGCCCATAGAATCTTTCAATATTGCAGCTTCAGGCTTGAATTTTTTCTTAAATTCTTTCAGCTTAAGAAATGCTAAGCTTGTTCTTCCCCTTTGGTTTTTCAACCCTAGGTCTTTGCACATTTCATGGTAACACTTTACTATGCCATCTCAAGCCATCCTCTGAAATCTGTTTAGCTTTTTTATGTCATTGCTTCTTCTATTTAATTTTGCTATTCTACATTTAAGAGCAAGTTTCAGTTTCTCTTAACATCAGTTTTTGTCTTTTTAATAACAAGAAAGTCTTTTTAATGATCTTTTCTTTCTTCATACACGATATCTAAGTCATTCCACAACTCGTCTGGTTTGGTCATTAGTATTCAACAATGTGCCAAATCTATTCATGGGACGGTCTCTAAATTCAGGTGGGATATACTCAAGGTTGTACTTTGACTCTCATAGACTTGTTTTACTTCCTATGCAAGTTCTAGTTGAAGCTGAAGACAAGTAAAATAAGTCCTGCAGTCAGTCCCTGGTCTCCCTGACTGATGACACGGAGCTTCTCCATCATATTTTCCCACACATGTAGTCAATTTGACTCCTGCCCATGTATACAGTTACTACTCATGTTGTGTTGAAAAAGGTATTTGCAATGAATTCATCATTGGTCTTCTAAAATGCTATCATGCCATTTCTGAAATAATTTGTATTACCAAGAACATATTTTCGACTTACCAAGTCAACTTCTTTGTTTCCATTTACTTCTAACCACAAGTAAATTATTAATGCTTCCCGATTAGCTGTTTGATCAATCAGATGGCAGACACTGTTAAAAACTAAAAAACTTCAAGATCTTCATCGTTAGCATTACTAGTAGGTGCATAAATTTGAATACTAATTGTATTAACTGATCTTCCTTGTAGACATGGATATTAAGCTATTACTGGCACACTATCATTACACAGCGGGGAGGGAGGGGGACTATTAATTACAGTAGTTAGTGATTACCTAACAAAACAGTCTACAGTCTACAAATAGAAAACTCCAAGACAGACCCAGAATTATAATATCAGAATCATCTGTATTTTTTTTTTAACTTTCTTGGCTAAATCCACTTTTGCCTCAGATCCTGCAACTTGCAATAACCTTTTCCTATGCAGAGCTCTATCCAGGGTTACTAGGCACCAACTCGAGGGCACTTAACAACAACAAAGCAAAGCCCTGGTAGTGGAGAGAATGCCCAGGTCTGAATTCACTGCACAGGAGAATGGTAAGGCTTTTTGCTCCTATAAAGATTTACAGTCTTGGAGACCATATGAGTGGGAACTTACTCAACAGCATACAACACTACAAAGCAAAGATTTATAATGCTGTCTCTACCTTTTTCTCAGCAGCGCTTTGCTTTAAGTTATAATTAAATTAATACATATAATTTTCCTTAGCTCGACATCTATCCATCAATCTAGAACTAAATGGTGCAAGATGTTCAAGAAAATATTCAAGGCACTATCAGATAACTTTCATATTTTAAGCCTCTTCTATTAGAGATATTATAATTCCAATCTTATTCATAAATGTTAATTAATTAGAATTATTTGCATATTTTTTCTTATTATTCTAGAGGTTTATCTGCTATCAATTAAATAAAGAAATGTATTATTATCCCAGGTTGTTTCTTGCTCTGCTTTCATGCCCCTTACCCACTAACACACACACACTTTCTCTCATATAGTAGAAACCAGTAATGATGGAGGTACATTGATCTTATAGTATGTTGTTGTTAAGTGCTGTAGAGTTGGTTCCGACCCATAGCGACCCTGTATAGGGTTTCCAAGGAGAAACTGGTGAGCTTGAACTGCCAACCTTGCAGTTCAAATGGCTTTGCAGTCTGGCACATTACCCCGCAGCACACCAGGAATCCACTGTTATGTCAGTACTATGAATTATATAACTACTCTCTTTCTCAAGAATATATCTCTCTGACAAATTTAGAGGAAAGAAGATTATTAAATCTATTATTTGAATACTATGGCTTCTTTAAAAAAAACAGAATGAGCAAAAGCCTGACAATACTCATATATGATCATTTTTAACACATCATGGAAGTAAAGGGGTACTTTACTCAGGCGCATTAACCCACAGCGTCACACCAGGACTCCATCCCTGGGCAGTAGGAAAGGGAAAGGTCCATGTTCCAGAGGAGAGGGTAATATATGCAAGAGTTAATGGCAGGAGAAAGTAACTAAATTCAGGTTAGGCTAGCATGGTTATACTACTAAAAGTCAAGGGAGCTTTGTTGTGAGATGAGTTTGTTGGGTTGTTTGAGGGAAAATCACAGAAGTTCCCAGAAGTCTTATTAAAATTTTGGGTTTAATTTGTGAATTTAAATTAGGGTTGGGATGTACTACACAGATTACTAACCTGGCTGCAATGTAAAAAACAAATAGAAGGAGTAAAGTGTAAAATCAAAAGAGGTGTTTGCACAGACATCAGACATAAACTGGTTAGAAATATATATGGTAGTAGTTGTTGCTAAGTGCTGTCAGGTTGATTCTGACTCATAGCAACTCTGTATAGGATTTCTAGGAGTGGCCGGTGGGTTTGCACTGCAGCCCTTATGGTTAGCAGTCCAGTGCTTACCCTACAGCACCACACCAAGACCCCAGAAATATTATTATTATAATTTATATTATACATAGTCTAAAGACTATGGTGGTAACTTGGAGGACTAAGTTGCACCTAACCCAAGTTGTTATATTTCTAATCCCATGATATGTATGCAAAAGATGGACAATGAATAAAGAAGACCAAAGAAGAATGGATGCCTTTAGATATGGCACTGGTAAAGAATATTGCATATACACTGGACTTCCAGAGAAAAAAAAACAAAGCTATCTCGGAAGCAAACAAAGTACAGTCAGAAGTTCCTTAAAAGCCAGAATGGCAAGACTTTGTCTCATATACTTTGGACATATTATCAGGAGGGACCAGTCTCTGGAGAAGAACATCATACTTGGTAAAGTAGAGGGCCCATGAAAAAGAGGAAGACCCTCAATGAGGTGGATTGATACAATGGCTGAAGCAATGGGTTTAAACATATCAACAATTTTGAGGATGGCACAGAATCAAGTAGTGTTTTATTCTGTTGCAGTATGAGTTGTCATTAGCTGGAACTGACTCAGCACCACCTAACAACAACAAAAACAATAATAAAGTATGATAGTATGTAATATATACTATATGTTAGAGATGATACAGTAATTTTATACACAGCCCTGGTATAGTACTGTAGGATAATCACTGGATTGCAAGGTTGGTTTGAACCACAAGGTGGGCAGTTCAAACTCACCAACTGCTCCCTGGAAATCCTATACAGGATCACCATGAGTTGGAACAGATGTGATGGCACTTAACAACAACAATTCACAAACCTTAATTAAAATGCTCCAGGATGCAAAAATAGATTAGCAATCATGGATTGGGGGGAGAGAGATTAAGAATATCCTACATTTTGAACTTGTAGAAGAGAATGATAATGAAGCCATTCACAAGGATAGGGCCGAGAGCAAAAGATCAGTTTGGGAGGGAGAATCAGGGGTCCAATTTTAGATATGCTGAGTTGGAGTTGCCTCAGAGACATCTAACAAATGTTAAGTAAGCAAGTGGATATACACAACTGGAGTTTAGAGGAGCTATCAGGCTGATTTGAGGGTCATCAGGCTATGGTTGTTGATGGTTGATCCTAGCAAAATGAAGTCTTTGACATCTTCAATCTTTTCTCCATTTACATGGATGTTGTTTATTGGTCCAGTGGTGAGGATCTTTGTTTTCTTTACATTGCGGTGCAACTGATACAGAAGTCTGTGGTCTTGATCCTCAACAGTTAAGTATTTTAAGCCCTCTTCACTTTAAACAAGCAAGGTTGCATCATTTGCTTATCACAGGTTGTTATTGAGACTTCCTCCAATCCTGATGCCACGTTTCTTCATGTAATCCAGCTTCTCAGATTATTTGCTCAGCATACAGATTGAATTAAGTATGGTGAAAGAATACAACCCTGGCACACACCTCCCCTAATTTTAAACCATCCAGTGTTCCTTGGTTCTGTTCGAACTGTCTCTTGGTCTAGATACATAAGCACATGTACATGAGCATAATAAAATGTACTGGAACACTCAGTCTCCATAACGTTGTCCATAGTTTGTCATGATCCACACAATCGAAAGCCTTTCTGTAGCCAATAAAGCACAGGTAAACATCTTTCTTTGGAATGGACATAAATATAGCTCTCTTCTAGTCAGTTGACTAAGTAGCTGTCGTCCAAATTTCTTGGTATAGATGAGTGCCTCCAGTGGTTCAGCAGTTTGTTGAACAATTCCAATTTGTATTCCATTAATTCCTGGAGCTATGTTCTTTGTCAATGCCTTCAGTGCACACTGTACGTTTTCCTTCAGTATACATATAAATGGAGATAATATTGAAGCTGTCAAGACTTCATTTTGCTCGGTTCAACTATGAACACTCATGGAAGCAGCAGTCAAGAAATCAGTCAACATATTGCATTAGCAAATCTGCTGCACAAGACCTCTTTAAAGTGTTCAAGAGTATGGATATCAGTTTGAGAACTAAAATGTGCCTGATCTAAGCCACAGTATTTTCAATAACCTCATATGCATGCGAAAGTCGGACAATGAATAAGAAGATTATAGAACAATTGATGAATTTGAGTTATGGTGTTGGAGGAGAATATTAAAGTACCATGGGCTGTCAAAAAAACAAACCAATCTATGTTGGAATAAGTACAGGCAGATGCTCCCTGTACGCCAGGATGGCCAGACTTCATCTCTCATACTTTGGGCATATTGTCAGGAGGGACCAGTTCCTGCAGAAGGATATCTATCATGTTTGGTAAAGTGGAGGGTCAGAGAAAAAGAGGAAGGCCCCCAATGAGATGGAGTGGTATAGTGGCATCAGCAATGGGCATAAATATAGCAACCATGAGGCTGGTGAAGGACCAGGCAGTTTTTCATTCTGTTGTGCATAGGGTCACTGGGAGTTGGCACCTAATAACAACAACAGGTTATGGTGGTAACAGAAGCCAAGGGCAGGATGAGACTACCTAGAGAGAAGTCCAGAGTGTAGAGAGGAGAGAGTCTAGGTCTGATATTTGAAGAACTCCAACATTTACTGTCTGGGTCAAAAGTAATTAGCCCATAAAGGAAATGAGGCCAAAGAAGTAGGCTGAAAACAGAGTGTGAGCTAATGCTTAAAAACCATGGAAGAGACTCTTTCCAGAATGAGCATGTGGTTATAAAGGTCAGATACTATGCAGAGTCATGTTACATGATAACTGACCCATGTTTCCTGGTTTTAGAAACTTAAGGTGCTTTTGGTGAAGACTTTTCAATGCAAAGATGAAGGCAAAAGACATATTGAAATGGAAGTAGAAAACTGATGAATTAACTGAAAGAAAGTTTAGACGATTCATTGAGAATTTTACCATAAAAGGGAGGAGAACAGAGACGTGATAGAGAAGGACTTAGGTTCAAGACAGAAAATTAAAGAGTTAATTTTTAAAGCCAGGAAACAACTTATGAAATGACTACTCCCAAGAACATATAAAATATACACAGGTAAAATTTTTAAAAATAAATGAGTGGTTAGTGAAATAACTATCATTATCCTTTTAAGTTGATATAATGTGTTGCTGTTAAATGGAGTCGGTTCTGACTCATAGCAACTCTGTATATGGTTTCCAAGGAGCAGCTGGTGGGTTTGAACTGCCGAACTTTTGGTTAGTAGTCCAGTATTTATAAGCACTACATTAGGACTCCTGATATAATGTACAGAGAGACAGAAGATTAGACACTTGTGGAACGTAAAATAACAATTTTAACATATCCCCCCTCTTTAATGTTTTTACAATTACTGTGGACCCTACATCCTGCAGGAAATTTTGCTTGATCTCCACATATCTTACAACTGCTTGTGAAACTTTTCACAGGCTTCTCCTTAAGTATTCATGCAAATGAACAGAAAATTAGAGTTTATACCATAATATAACCCCCAAAAATTCAAAGTTTGATCTATGTGTATTTAAATTTATTTTCTGTTTTTTAAATATTTGGACATTTTCACTGACTCTGATGTTGTTGTTGTTAGGTGCCACTGAGTCAGTTCCAACTCACAGAGATCTTATGTACAACAGAACGAAAAAGTGCACAGTCCTGCATCATCCTTACATCGTTGTTAGATTTGAGTACACTGCTGCTGCCACTGTGCCAATCCATCTCGTTTTTGCTGACACTCTACTATACCAACCATGATTTTCCTCTCTAGAGAATGGTCTATCCTAATAATACATCCAAAGTATGAGAGATGAAGTCTTGCTATCCTGGTCTCTAAGGATCATTCTGGCGGTACTTCTTCCAACACAGATTGGTTTGTTCTTCTGGAAGTCCAAGGTATTAGTCTATGAAACTGTTATTGTTAAATGCCATAGAGTTGGTTCTGACCCATAGCAAAAATGTATAGGGTTCCCAAGTGAACTTGAACTGCCGACCTTGCGGTTCAAACTGACAATGCAGTCTAATGAATTAACCCACAGCACCACACCAGGACTCCTCAATGATATTCCTTTTAAAATTGGTAACCTTTTTTATCATAATGAACATATGTTCTAGGAAGAGAGAACCTGTATTTATCTTTTGACTACTCCCTGGTCTACCACCTAACACCCCAATTTAATAATCAGGGTGTTAAAATTCTAGTCCATTCTTTGTTCCTCCAACCAAAATGTAACAGTTTCTTCTGAGGATATTTCAATTGTGCCACTGTAGGATACTCACTGGACTGCCAACCACAAGATTGGTGGTTCAAACCCACCAGACACTCCTTGGAAACCCTATACAAGGTTGCAATGAATCAGAACCAACCTGACTGCATTTAACAAGAACATACTTATGAATTCTGTACTACTGTATTGAAAATACACAGGAAGTCAAGAAGATATAGTGACCAGGTAAATTTAGAAAGATTAAGAATATTTTGTGAGCTAGAATTTCATGGTTAAACTATGAAGCATTTTATAGTCAGAATAATAATTGCAATGATCCTATTAGCAATGTAGAACTGAAATACTAAAATACTGACTTATGAGGGATAAAAACTTATTCTCCCAGTTCCTTGCATAGGAAACTGGAAACACTAGGTAAATGCAGAGTTAGAAAGTATAATAACCACTATTCTTTAATGCATACCCGTATATGATAGAAACTTGAGGTACTTAACATGAGCTTTAAATTCTTACGAAACCTTTGTAAGGTAAGTATTTCAATTCCAATACTTCCAACAGTTGCAATTCTAATCGACCAAGAAAAATGAGGTTGATTACAAATATTAAACATTTTTTCATAATTAACATCCAGGTGTTTCTCATTTATGATTTCTAACCTTAGCACACATTAGATATTAACCAACAAATGAGCAGAAATGAGAATACATATTCAATCTTTTGATTGTGATTATGTTACACAGATTCTAAAATCAACAACAAATCAATACCTACATTATAAATGTATTGAGAGCCTACTGGAGACCTGGTGGGACGTTGTAGGATAAGCACTAGACTGTTAACCAAAGGTCGGTGTTCCAAACCCACCAGCTGCATCTAGGAACCTCTATAAAGGGTCACAATGAGTCAGAACTAACTCAATAGAATTTACCTGGGTAATTTCATAGTCTTTCATCTAAATCATCTTAGTTTATCAAGCTGTTTTGACTATATATATATATATATAAAACTCTGGGGTAAACTTAATTAATATTCAATTACATCGTTAAAGTGGATTATTAAAAATCCATTTAAGGAGAACAAACAAGATGGTGGATTGGGTAGAAGTGCAGTGAGGAGCTCCATCAGCAACAAAACAGACTACCAGACAATGCTGGCTCAGAGAATGGTGCCAGAACTCTGAACCACATGTAAAGGAATATTTAGAATGTTGGGAGACTTACAGCTAGGGGAATTTGTAACAGAAGCAAGAAATCCATTGCTTTCTCATCCAAGACACTCAGCTGCTCCTAGAGCCACCATCTTGGGTGAGACAAAGTGGGGGAAGGATTAGAGCTGTCACAGACACCTGACAGAAACGCAGAGATAAAGGTGTGGACATTCTTTTTTTTTTCTTTTTTTTTTGCATCTATTCATTGGCCTCTCACTATCTGCACACCTCCATTCAGGTGAGTAGAGGGAGTGACTGAGTGGGTGGACACCCCACCCCCACCCCCTAGGTTCTACTACATATGCCCACAGATTGCCTTGAAATTTAAAGTGGCAGTGCAACCAAACGGCAGTGCAAAATGGGCACAGCCAGCTCTGACCTGTTTATCACTAGGAAAATGGCCTGAACGAGGATTGTGGAGCAAAACAGGCAGACTAAAAAGGAAAATAGGCTGAAATTAAATCATGAGTTACATCACAACGACCAACAATGGCATCTTCAAACTTCTCAGGAAGAAGAGTAAAAAGAAAAGCCCATGTCCTGATCACATCTGCCTAGAGACAATCAGAAAGCATAAAAAATAC
>NW_006408543.1:21235999-21237739 GCF_000296735.1 Chrysochloris asiatica | reverse complement strand
AAATGCCTGAGAAGGAATTCAGAAAAATGATTATAAAATATATCAAAACACTATACAATGGAGTTAAGAAAAATAAGGAAGAAGTCAGGAAAGCACTACAGGAACAATCCAACTAAGATAGATACAACATTGGAAACAATTCAAAACCTACAGAAAGAGGTCCAAATAATTAATAATAGAATATCAGAAATGGACAATACATTGAAAGGGCAAAGGAGCAGCATTGAAGAGATAGAAGCCAGAACTAGTGAGCCAGATGATAAATCTCTCAACAACTACTAAGAAAGAAGAGCAAAAAGGGATAAAAAAAATCTGAAGAAGGCCTAAGATTCATGTTGGACAACATGAAGAGGAATAATTTAAGAATTATTAGCATTCCGGAACAGGAAGAATCACACAAGTCCATAGATTAGACAGTTGAAAAGCTTCTGGAAGAAAACTTCCCTAATATCCTGTAAAGCGAAAAAATAAGCATTCAAAAAGCTCAACGAACCCCAGTAAGGGTAGACCCTAAAAGACAATCACCAAGACATATAATAATCAAGCTCTCTAAAATCAAAGATAAGGGCAGAATCCTGAAAGCAGCTAGGGAAAAGAGAAGTGTAACATACAAAGGCAAGCAAATCACACTAAGTTCGGATCTCTCAACAGAAACCATGCAGTCAAGAAGGCAATTTGGAGACATATATAAAACCCTGAAAGAAAACAACTGCAAACCAAGAATCCTGTACCCAAAAGGGCTGTCAATCAAATACAATGGTGTAATCAAAACATTCCAGGATAAACAGAAGCTAAGGGATTTTGCCAAAGCCAACCCTGCTATGAAAAACATCCTAAATAAAGTTCTGTGGACTGAGAACCAACAAGTACAGACAACAACCAGAGAATGACATATGTGGCAGCATCACCTTAATCTCAGTCAACAAATGGAAGAGTCAAGAACAAAATAAAATTATAAGAACAGAGGATCTGCGAGGTCAGTCTATGATCAAAACAATTACAATGTGAAAGAAGGTAAAAACAGAGGAATAGAGATCCAGGTGGTGAGAAAGTCAGGTAGATTAGAGAATAAAATAGATGCCTTAAATGGAGGGAAGAGTTAAGGGAATATAAGGTAACCACATCAGTGGGGTTGGAGTGGGGGCTTTAGTTTGGGTGTTGGGGAGGGCAATACAAGAAGGGGGAGGATAGGGGAACACTGAGATAGGTTTACATGGGCTAAATGGGACAGAGGTAATTAGTGATGCATGCTCAACCTTGGAACAAGGCTCTGTATACAGGGATCTAGGCATAGTGTGAAGAAGAGAAATAAGACTAAAATGCTTGACTGTCTTATGAATATTGGTTTCCCTTGCCTACTATTGTAAAATAGACACTTGAGTGGGATAGAAAGGAATGCTGGAAAACATGATTACAGAAAACTTATAAGCCTATCTTTAGCCTATAACTGATTGGAATACCTAAAAGGGGTTCTAGAACTTTCTCAGTGAAATAGACCTCTTGCAAAAGCCTTTGCAGAGTATAGAACCTTAGGTGGAATCCTGAGTCCCATTCAGAACCTTATAAGGTGGGACATTCCCACTAGAAAGGACAAGCAGACCAGCCTAGAACAGCTAGAGCAACAGAAGATACATCTTCAAAGAAAGATCATAAGGAAAAATACAAAACAAAAATATCAGCATGACTGGCTACTACAAGAATAAGCAAGCTGTTCACCGGGAAGCCATCAAGGCAAGCAAT